>NW_019256792.1:11297-16836 GCF_002742605.1 Olea europaea var. sylvestris
TTTTGAGTCGAGCCTTGTTTGGTCCACTAAATAAACCTAACCTAACTTACCTTGTTTGGTCACTTGCTTGGCTTATATTCTCGACCTCTTTCACCGCCTCCACTATGAAGAATGATACATCTCTCTCTGTGACTGCTTCTCGGCTTCTCCTCTTCTTATACCCTTTGTGATTTCTTGTGGGCATATTATTATTCTTCATCTTGGCCAACTCTTTGTGAGTATATTATAGCAACCCGAAGTGGGATATAGGCGGTGGTTCTTTGGGCGTTGTCTTAACCCGGTGGTGGTGTCGATATATAGGCAAAACTAAGCCCGGTTTACCTTGGTATCTGCTGGAATTTGGCCCTACATGTACGATATCATAATAAGCAATATAGTAGACCTTTGAGTCCAGATTATCATTTTCGTACCTAATTTAATTAACTCCTATTTGATAAAAACAAAGAATTGTGATTGTTGTGATTTTTTGACCGAACTACTTCTAACTAATTGAAAGTATCAAAATTGCAACAAAGGTCGAGCTGATGTTTCAAATATGAAATGGATATTAGGACACAACAATTTGATCTATTTATATCCTTCAAGTCTTCATTCTAGATTCACAAATCTAACGTAGTGTTCGATCTCTATTGTATTTAATTTATCCATCTCAAGTTCTCATTGAGTCTATCTAACTAATTCAATCTCATATCTCTGTGTGAATCAATCTTATTTAAACTCACTATTTATTCTAAAAATTAATATAACGACTGCAATAATTAGTATATGTATCTCTACATATTATACTAAAGTACCGAATTTTACCATGTGGTCTAAATCTAAAACTCACATCTCGATTGGCAAAAGACACAAAATCATTGAATTATTGATGAAGTAATTCAAAACATTAAATAGATTAATAAAATCAACATATAAACTTTAAAGAACTAGAATCATAAATAAAAGAAAAAAATGTCTCAAATCGATTACGCCATAATAGCTAGTTTAGCTACTCATAATTAGTAGAAAAACGAATGATTTATATTGAATACATCACCGAATTTTAAAGAAAGATGTAGAAAATGGGATGATTCTTTCACCAAGATCTTCTTCCAATCAATGCCTTAAACCCTTGGTCTCTTGATGTTTTCCTCATTTAATTCGCTCTTCTCACTATCAAGTTGTGTTCTTTCTAAATATCAAGAATCCCAAAAAATACCTCCATTCTTGTATTTACACTTCGCTTGACGTTTTCCTTGAATTTGGAGTTTTTATGGGCTACAAAACGGGCCAAAAAACATACTCTAGACGCATCAGGCGACTTCTTGATGCCTAGTGTATAGCCCTTAGGTACCGCAGCTCTGTTGCATCTTCATCATGGTGGGGTCATGCCACCTAGTATGTTTCTTTCTTAGCATCTGTAGCACGTTGGCGCCATGATGGTGTCTCCAGGGTGCCGCCTGTCGATTAATATTCTCACTTTTTCTTTTAATGTAGAAAAATTACTCTTTCGTCCTTTTGTTCCTCAGTTTATGTCAATGGTCTTGTTTTCTCTAATACTCCCAAACTTACCAATTTATAAATATCGCTAATGAACACATTATATATGTTCAATACTCATAAGGTCTAGCCAAAATCAAGCTAAAGTTGTATAAAACTCGTGTGCAAAACACATTCATCAAATACTCCCAAACTTAATAGTTTGTTAGTCTCCAAGCAATATATATATATATATATATATAACTAAGAAACGCAGAAACAAAAACTTAGTCAAATAGCTTACTTTTTGGCTCAATATTGAAAATATCATATCACATTTATGAACAGATTCAAAATCACAACGCACTTGCCCAATAAAAACAAGTGTGTTTTTGTGTGAAATCGAGTGTAATGTCGTACCTTCACAAATTGGTTCAATTCCCAACCCTCAATGGTCAATTATTTCCTTTCTTCCCTTTTTCGCTCGTGAGATTTACATACTCACAAACATGTTTTCTTCTATTCTCTTCCCAAAGTATAATTCTAAAGAATTGTTTCATTGATCAATTCTTTATACCACTCTAATTTGATTTAGTCTAACCAAAAACGTTAACCACTTAATCATGTGATGATTCTTCCAACTTTTGAGTCTTTCAACAATCAAGTTTATACAAAGTGATTCAAACACACTAGTTATCTGAGTCCCCAACAATCAGCTCTTACTTGAGCATTTAGTCAACAATTCCCTAGTTTTTGAATACAAGAAGATGTCAAGTTTTAAGATATCCCTATAGACCTGCTTACTTGAGTCAAAAAGATGTAGGCGTGAGGCATAAACTGAATAAGTATTAGGCTTATTTTCTATAAAGGAAAAGGCAAAATTTACGAGGATTAGATCCCTAGCATTTGGTCATCCCGAGTTCATTCTAGAAAGTCAAAGACACTCCATGCAAGTGTGCAGAAGCCTTATGAATGGCAAATCACCTTTATTCATCTCCACTTTCTTATTTTGCTAATTTGTAATATCGCTAATGCTAGGACTAATTGTCCAGTTGGATGTATCAAAATTTTTTATCGTCAGCAATCTAAAGTTTATATTTTTGTTGGCTTTCTTTGAGTCTGCATCTAAAGGTACATTCTATTTTCAAACGGTTCTAGATCGTCCCCTTGAAAACGGAGCATACAACAAACACCTTTTAACTATAGATAAAAAAATTAATCAAATAATGATAATAATAACAAATTAAGACTAAATATAAATGGTCCCCAACAACGATGCCAAAAACTTGTGTTTTCTATATCGCAAGTGTACGATATTGTAAGAAGCAATATAGTAGACTTTCGAATCCAAATTATTGTTGTCACGGTGACTATACTTAAATACTTAATTTAATATTTCTAACTTCTATTTGATGAACGCAAAGAATTGTGATAGTTGTGATTTTTGATATAACTACTTCCAACTAATTGAACGTATCAAAATTGCACAAAAAGATCGAACTGATGTTTCAAATATGGATTGGATATTAAGGCTTAACAATTTCATCTATTAGTCACTTTTAAGTCTTAATTCAAGATTCACAAACCTAATGTAGTATTCGATCAAATTCTTCTTTTATATTAAATTTATCCATATCGAGTTCCTTGGGCCTATTTAACGAATCCAATCACATATCTTTATGTGAATCGATCTTAGTTAAACATTCTATTTGTTCTATTAATTCGTATAACAACTGCAATAATTAGCATAGACATCTTTACATGTTATACTAAATTACCGAATTTTACTATGTAGTCTAAATCTAAAACTCACATCTCGATTCGTAAAAGATTTAAAAAATCATTGAATTATTGATCAAGTAATTCAAAGTATTAAATACATGAATGAAATTAATACAAACTTCTAAATAACTAAAATCTTGAATAAAAGAAATAAAGGGTCTCAAATGTATTACATTTTTGTCCTAATATATGGTTTAGATATTTATAATAATAGAAGAAAAATAAAGGATTTGTATTGAGTGTATCATTGGATTTTAAAGAAAGATGCAGAAAAAGGTATGGTTCTTGCGCCAAGGTCTTCTTCTTCCAATCAATGCTTTAAACCATTGATTTCTTGATCTTTTTCTGCTTTGATTCTCTATCCTTTATCTCAAGTTGTGTTCCTTGTGTCTCAATATGTGGAACAGTAAAAAATGCCTCCATTCTTGTATCTATACTTCTCTTTATGTTTTCCTCGAATTTGGAGTTGTTATGAACTTCAAAATAGCAAAAAGTTTTACTCTTTTGCCCTTTTGTTCCTCTTTTCTGCTCAGTTTACGTCAATGGTCTCTTTCTCTCCACTTTTGGAATATAATATACCACCTCAGCAACCTATAAAGCAACATTAACAAATATATTAAAAATGTTTAATACTCATAAGATCTAGCCAATAATGAAGTTAAAAATGTATAAAACTGTTAGTAAAACATGCGTGTCACTGACGTCACCAATACCAACAATATCCACAAGTTCTCCACCAATACGATCACCTTTCCACAATTTCCAACAACATTGTTTTTCATAGTTTTACGACATGCGGTGGTATGAAAAGAAGTCCTAAATCTGTTAACCAAGAATCAATAGAACTGTCAATCAACAAGAGTAAAGCATCTTGTACATCTTCAATAACGACATTAGCACCATTGTTATTCCTTTATTCATTCTTCTTTTGGAGATCTACAATTCTTATTCATGTTGCTAGTCTTACACAATTTCAGCATTCCATATACTTTTCAGACCTAGACTTGATGTGATTTGCATAGAGACATGTTTGGACGGGAATTCCAGATTTTTGGTAGTTACCTTATGCAATTAGAATTCTTACCTTTTGATATCTTTACTATAATTTGGACGTGTTTACATTTTTAAAATAGGATTTTTAGAGTTTCATTCCATTTTTTAATTATTATCTAGGGTTTAATTGGTTCTAGTATAAATAGGGAATTTATTTCTTCATTGTATTTCATGACTTTTATGATGAATTAAAATGAGACTTTTCTCTCGAAGCATTGCTTCAAATCTTGTTCTTCCCTGAATTTATCAGGAATTAATATTCTTGTGGCGTTCAAAACATCCAGTGAGATTTAATTAATTTGTGTAATCAAGAGGCCCGCACGTCGTTGACGATTCCGGTTGCTTGGTTCCAAATTTATTGAGTTTAATCCAAAACTTTTCTTTGGCTTTCTTGGAGACGATTTCAATCTTGATCGTGGGTTTGGTATCGTTTGCCTACACGGGTTCACATCAAGACTTGTTTATACTATTCATCAACTTCCCACCATTACCTTCATTGAAAATTTTCTTGGAATCCATTCCCTTATTCTCAACTCTAAGAGCAGAAGACATTGAGACTTCTCTTGAATCTCTTCTTCAGACTTCTTCAGCAAAAATAGTATCATGAACATCATTGAATTTTAATTTCGCATTGTCTGCAGAGTTATTGACTGCAGCTCTCATAGTCTCCCAACTATTTGGTAGTGTCAATTGGATAATAGCCAATACCTGATGATCAAGGAATTTCTAATCATCATCCATCATTCCTGTCAGCTTTTCATTCAGAAGAGAATGTTGCAGTTTCTTACTGTACAGATAATCTTCAATCTGCGTCCTTCAGAATGGAAAATCCCTACATCAAACTTGCAGATCCTCAGCGACTTTATTTCTTCATCCACTATTACTCTCAATCAATACCAAAAACTCTTATGTTAGATATTTTTCATCATTTTGCATGTATTTATTTTTATTTTGCGAATGCTTTGCCGCCCCGACTAGTGTTTGTCGCTACGCAACGGGGATCAACCGTTTGAATATGTGCATCTGTTCGTTTTTAACAGTCACTTCCAATAGATGTATACAAGGATTTCAAGGGACACGCCTATTCAAACGGTTGTCTCAATTTCTATTTAATTCTGGGCGAATTCTCGTTTACAAAACACATTAAAAAATTATTCTTCTTGCTTTCTCTTGGCATCAATCAGTTATTTTCGAGTGTCTTCTTGGTTTGATCAAATAGTCACAATTTGAATCAAACGTCTCCATT
>NW_019256792.1:21350-23499 GCF_002742605.1 Olea europaea var. sylvestris
TTGACCTATATCCATATCTGATTTATTTAGTTAACGGATTATCGAATCTGGATCTCGATTGTGTTATCGAATTGAGACTCTAAATCCATTTCCTATTAATTTCATCGAATTCGAATCGAATTCGAATCAAAATCAATCCATTGACAGCCCTATATATAACTTGGTGAAAATTTTTTTTGCCAGCTTGTTTGTCAATATTGTTTCGAATAATGATTGGTGATAGTCCCAAGAAACGGTCATGAAACGCAAGAATACTATCTTTTCCGCATTTCAAGGTCTTGAACGTGTTAGTGTTAGGTAAAAGTCATGATATTCCAATATATTTGTAATCATAACTTGATAGAGATTAAAATTTTAATTTTAATTAAAATTAATAATTAATCATATATTTTATGAAATTCACAATTTTTTGTCTATAAATTTGATCAATTTTTATCAAGATCTACTAAAAATTAATTTTAATAATCACCAAACAGGAACTATATTGTCTAAATATTCCATGGAGCAGTTTGGTCAAATCCATGATTTCAACCGAAATAATCATTATATTTTGATCTTTCAAAGTAAATGATTAAGAAAAAAAAAATTGTTATTTTCTATTGAGTTCTTGCTTTTATTATAGATTTTTGTTCTCTTCATATAAATAGGATAGTTTGATCCAACTTTGATTTTCAAATAAAGTTGACATGAATTTTGATTAATTGCACAAATATAATTATCTATATTTTTCTATCGTTTCATCACATATGGAAAAAGAGAGATCAACTAGCCTAGAAACCAAACAATGATCTAAAATAGATTTTTTTTTAATTTTTTTTTTTTTGGGAGGGTATGTTTAGTCATTGAAAAGAATTCAAATATGATATTCATGTATACACGATTTCAAAAGTAATGTTCTGTAAATGTTATGCCATAGATCCAATCAATTTTGGACATAAATACTTTTAATAAATAGTCAATGCACATTTTATAGTAGATCTATTATTTAATTAATATTCAATTATATTAAATAAAGGAATCCGTAGATTCTAATCTTGGTAATTTGTTAATCAGAGTTATGATTTTGAGATACTAATCACATATAATTGAATCTTAAATCATTCGGGTCGTAAGTAATGACGAGATACAGATATCTTATTATGGATAGACCATTACGTGTAACATTTCTTATTTGTGAAGTAGGTAATTGATCTCACAAGCTAAAATGTGATGATACTTGAATGAACAAGTGAATATTTTGTTATAGAATAAAATATTGGAAACCTGATAAGAGTGTAAAATACCATATTTTCCCCTCTTAACTAATGCATTCATGTGATTATATTATGCCAAAATGCACTCATTACTCTTATATTTTGGTTTAGGTTGCATTTTGGTGAAAAAGATGAAATTCGGAAGAAACAAGTGAAAAATGACCAAGGTAGAAGAGAACGAAAGTTCGAGGACTAAAGTGCAAATGATCCAAACTTGTGTCCAAGATTATGATGAAGATTCGAAAGTGTTAGAGGTCAAGTGGATGAGGAACGAAGTCAAAGGGATGAAATAACATCAAAGTGTGATCAATACATCAATTTCCAATCGAAAACCAACACACCAGTTTTTAGTTTCATATTGGGACCCATTTTTGACATGGAAGATGATCTAATTGGGAGATGACTTCTGAATAAAAATTGTGGCCCTTTGAGTTAGCTATCCAATGCAACTTGAATCACCTCAATTGAACATCGGGAAAGAAAGTTATGATTAAAACACTGAATGCTGTCTGGCGGAACCATGCGGCCGCATGCCTTTCTACTATGCGGTCGCACGCACCTATACCGAGAATTGAAGAGGCTGAAAGTGCATAACCATGCGACCACAATGACAATAGCCATGCGATCGCATAGTGTTTTTTTTCTGGCCGAATCTCAATTTCCTTATACGATTGAATCTCTTATGGTAACCTAATTTTCACAGGATATAAATGCCCAAAACTACCCAGAACGAAGGGAGACGCCCCCAGACCTATTTTTTTCATCTTGGTGCTCAAGAAACTCCATGGAAAACTAAGGAACTTGGTGAAGCATCGAAGGAACTCATTGGATTTGGAGATTTCACGTCATAATTTCATGTAATTTGAACTCTCTTTGCTTAATAATTTCTAGATTTG
>NW_019256792.1:31786-34370 GCF_002742605.1 Olea europaea var. sylvestris
GCATATTGATAATTAATTTTTATTCCAAGTGACAAATCATTCCCACATTTAATTACGAAAACCCTAGTTTATTTGATCTTTTGAGAAATTTTCCATCTTCCTGTGGATGCGACACCCCAAAGCTATACTACAATCACCACGTTATTCTTTGGGCGTAGTCAAAACCCGACAAGAGATTCCACATGGGTAACTATCTGAGTGTCAGTGTTAATCTCTAACGTTCGGTAGTAGAATTGATCATTTAACTTGAGGTCATCACAGTGCCTTTTATGAGGACCGCTCATTTGACTTGAAGGTGTTAGATGTAGCTCTGCCAAGGGCCGCTAATATGATATCGTTCGGGTATATCAAGAATCATATTAAGGTTGTAAGTAACCAATAGAGGATTCGTCACTCTTAGATAGTATGAGATTATGATATGTATTTCATTCAATTAAGTCCATAGCAAAATCCTTGACCTATGTATACTCAGAAGTCGAGAAGGATTTTTCGACTTATATTAACTTAATAGTTGAATGAAAGATATGATCGATAACCGGGATTGATAGACTCCCAATCTTGTAATTGATTAGATCATATTAACGAAGGGGTTATAGTTTCACAATAAACAAATGAGTTTGGTTTCATTATACCACGTGATATTTTTCGTCAGATGTATTGCCCTGATACATTGCTAGATGTCAATTTAAGACGGGGAATGTGAATTGGTGATAAATTAAAAGGGTATTTTAATTTATCAATTTTAATTAGATCAAAATAATATTTTCACATTCTTAGGCATCGTGATTGGGAACCCGATGGGTCGCACACAAAAAGAGAACTAAAAATTGTGATTTCTCGATTAATTAATTTAACAAGTGTTGAATAAATTAATTAATTGGGCTGCTTATCTTTAGGCTCATATTAATTAATTTGATTAATTAATTCACGGACCGAATTTAATTTAATGGGTTAATTAAATATTGAATTGGGTCAGGCCAAGCCTGTTTGGACTTATATAAAAAAATGACTAGGATTTTCAATTTGTAAAGAATTTTATTCTTGCTAGTACAAGAGGGAAAAAAACTCTTATTTCATACAATCTTGTTTTCTCTGTGTGGGATTCCACTCGAGGTTAGACAATTGGGCAGCTGTAGGTGCCAAAACGAAATTGTTCAGACGAAAGAATAGTAAAGGAGTTTGCAGAATCAAAGAAAGAATAGCAAATGAGTTTACAAAATCAAAGAAATGTACAATTTCGATCACAGTGTCTATATAGACACAAAGCAGATCCTTGTTTGGAATTATAATACGTTTTATTTTCCGTTGTGCATGATAAGGAAAGTCTCAACAGTACTATCAGAGCCTACTTTGTGTTTGTTAGAGATTGTTTTGAATTTTTTGGAATAATCAAAAGCTGATTTTGTTCTTTTTACTGTTTCTAGCAATTCAGAAAATTAATTCTATATTCAAAATCCATTTTAAATAAAATAATATTCTGGGTTGGAATAATAATTAAAAAAAGGGAGCGGGGCGGGAAGGCGTCACTACCACTCATCAACAATGCTTTTCATGTTATTGTATGAGCAGTGCAAAAGTGGCAGGAGCTATCTATAGCGCTGTAGTAGCGGCAGAGGCCACCTACACAGAGGGCTTCTGCTGCAGGGCTATCTGTGGCATTGGTCGACAATGCCGATGCCACCAGAAGAATATAAAAAAAATATTAGGGTTTTTTAGTTCGAATGGATGATTTGGAGGCAGGGGGCATGTCTTGCAATTTATGAATTGCAAGTCCCTACCCCGCAATTAAGGTTTAGAGTCAAATTGTAATTTTAGAATGAGGGCCGGGCCGGTTCTACAATTTCAGAAATTGAAAGGATCTGTCCATAATTTTAATGGCAAAGGGGTCAGATTGCTATTTTGAAATGATTTTGAATCTAAATTTGAAAATGGTTTTAAATTTGATTTTCAAATGGGTTTGACCTAAAATTTCAATTTTGACCCAATTAAAATTTTGTTTAAAATTGACAACTAGTATTTTAGTTAAAATTAGATTTCAACCTAAATATTAAATTTGACCCATAATCGAATTTTATTTTATTTTGGAGTTATATTATAAACTAAAATGTTAAATCAATTGAAATTCCAGTTGGACTCTAATTTAGTATTTAATCAAACTTTGTTTTTAATTAAATAATTCACCGTAATATGTTCTTAAAATTAGAACTGAATTCAAATTTGACGTTTAATTAAAATTTGATTTTAATTATATTATCTTGCCCTATAAAAAAAATTAAATTAGAGTTAGAATCTAATTTGGTATTTAATTAAAATTTTATTTTAATTAAATAAGTTTTGCCCTAAAATCTTGGAATTAGAGTTGGACACTAATTTTGAGGTTTAATTAAATTCAACAACCTTAAGATTTGAAATTAGAGTTGGACTCTAATTTGATATCTAATTAAATTTTGATTTTAATTAAATAGTCCCGCCATATAAAATATTTATATTTTTCTCTCGTTTCATCACATATGGAAAAAGAGAGATAAACTAGCCTAGAAACCAAACAATGATCTAAAATAGATTTTTTTGGGGGGGGGGGGGG
>NW_019256792.1:42431-44512 GCF_002742605.1 Olea europaea var. sylvestris
CCATGGCTACGAATTTCAGCATCCAAAGCCTGTTTATAAATTCCCAGCACAGAATAGGTTTTATGCATAATATTAGAAGAGTTCATACATAACTTAATATAAAAAGAGTTTCATACATAACTTAATGTTACAAGAGTTGATACATAAGTTAGTCATATACATCCAACACTTTCTGGAACAACCTATTTGATAATTATCTACTAATCAAGCAGGCTGCTTCCCTTTCACATTCCCTTCGACGCTAACTTCTTCCATCTGGACAACCACATTCACATTCATTGAAATCTAGAGATCTTTATCGTCACTTATTCGAACTCAATATTGAAATGAACAGGACATTCCTTCAATTGCTTCATTCTCGGCAGGGTTGTTTGACGGACCGCTTGGTGTATCTTTCACAACCCAATCCCAAAATCCACAATTGTTACTACAGCAAAGGAATAATTTTCCTTTGTTTTTAGACTCCTTTTCCACAGCGAAACATTTCTCAAATCCACGATTACATAGTTTGCAAAGGCGTTTCTTCTTGCAGTTAGCAAAGAAGTGATCTTTGGCTCAACAACTGTGATAAATTCCGGAGTTCCTTCTGGGCATTCTAAGATGGAATCCACCACTACCAACAAAGGTGGAGTCAGTAATGCAACATTTCAATAAAAAATACAACTAATCACATCTGATTAAACACAATAAAAGCCCCCACTTAAATCTGTAAAACAACCCATCTCAACCACCAACAACAAAACAGAATTCACCAGCCCACCAATTCAACCAATCCACCACTACGAATACCCAACAATTCTAGTTAACACACAGGTCAATATAATCAGTAATCCAGCAAGTAAATATAGTTCCTAATTTTACCTCTACTACAAATACATGACTTCAACCTCTAAGTAGTGAGCTACAGATTGAAATATGAAATGGAAAACATTTTAGAGAATATAAAAACATGACTTCNGAAGAAGTTGCCAGAGAAGTTTGGCTACCACGTGGATAAGCATTCGATATTCGGGGCTATACATAGATCAATGTATGATTCAAAGTCCATCGAAGAATTTGAAGACGGTTGGAGAACGATGATTGATATATATGACTTGCATGGCAATGATTGGCTATCGGGATTGTACGAGAACAGAGGACGTTCGGTTCCTTGTTTCCTGAAAACCATGTTCTAGGCAGGGAGGTCAACTACACAGAGAAGTGAGAATATGAACGCATTCTTTGATGGCTATGTTCATTCTAAGACCTCATTGAATCAGTCTGTCGAACAGTATGAACGTACCCTTTGAGCGAAGGTTCAGGAGGAGGTCCAAGCCGATTTCAAGTTGTTCTCGCAAATGGTTCCATGTGCAACACAATCTGAAATGGAGCAACAGTTTCAATCAGTTTACACAATTTCGAAATTCCGTGAAGTTCAAGAAGAATTCACGAGAAAGGTGTATTGCAATGTACTGTCTACTTCGGACCGATTTGGTGGTACGACCTACTAAGTAACAGAGACAGTTATGCATGAGGGTTCTAGGAGGCGAAAGATATTCAGTGTGTCATTCACGAGAGATACATGTGATGTTTTTTGCACTTGCCACTTATTTGAGTTTCGTGGAATACCTTGTAGACATGCAATCACAATGCTAGACTTGAATGACGTCACACATTATCATTGGAATTGAGGCATTGACTGATTGTTTTAATGTTATTTAGTTCCTAAATACTTACTGGGGCCTTTGTCTTATGTTACCAGATACTTATGTTACCAGATACATTGTAGGCACATTGGGCTAACCACGAAGAGTTCAGTACGTTGTGGGCTGCACATTCACCAGAGCTGACAATTAATTGTTCTCATGACTTTGCATTGTCTCATTTCCAAATTGTAAAGGTTTAGTTTTGGGATTGTACCCTTATTATGACTGGAGGGATAATTCATTTTGGATGTTAGCCATTAAATGTGTTTTGTCAAGAAACTTAGGCAGGTTGTGTTTCTATTGCTAAGCCAACTAATCTGGTCATCAAATCCTTTTTCTTAATTTCACTCACCTGAATAGGCTTCTTGAATTTGTTGGGACTTCTTTTTAGCTTGG
>NW_019256793.1:0-1123 GCF_002742605.1 Olea europaea var. sylvestris
TCCCGCGACCCCGGGCCTATGCCCCGTGTCTAATTTCGCGGGCTGTTTCCAATCAACCTGCCAAATTTCGGCCCATTTCGAGATCGTCGCGTCAAATGACAAAATTGCCCCTGGTGCGGTTTTGTTTTGTTAATTTTCGGTCCAACACTTTTTTAAACTGACATAATTAATAAGTAAATTAATTATTCGGAGGCCCAAACGAAGGAATTTGGCTAAAATCCCGTGATCCCCAGTCTGGGCCTCGAGCCCAATTTCGCGGATCGTTTCCAATCAACCTGCAAAATTTTGGCCGATTCCGACACCGTAGCGACAAAATGACAAAATTGCCCCTGGTGCAATTTTTCTTTGTTAATTTTCTGTCTAGCAATTCTTCAAGCTGACATAATTAATGCGAAAATTAATTATTCGAAGGCCAAAACGAAGGAATTTGGCTAAAATCCCGTGATCTGGGGTCTATATCCCGTGTCCTAATTTGCGAGCCGTTTCCTATCAAATTGCCCAATTTCAGCCCATTCAGACATCGTCATGCCAAATGACAAAATTGCCCCTGGTGTAGTTTTTTTTCTTTATTTTCTGTCTAGCACTTCTTCAACCCAACATAATTAATAAGGAAATTAATTATTCGGAGGCCAATACGAAGGAATTTGGCTAAAATCCCTTGATCCCGGGACCATACCCCGAGTTCAATTTCATGGGCCGTTTCCAATCAACCTGCCAATTTTGGCCCATTCCGACACCGTCGCGACAAACGACAATATTGCCCCTGGTGTGATTTTTCTTTGTCAATTTTTTGTCCAGTACTTCTTCAACCTTACATAATTAAAAAGGAAATTAATTATTCGGAGGCCCAAACGAAGGAATTTGGCTAAAATCCCGTGATCCCGGGCCTGGGCCGCGAGTCCGATTTTGCAGGTCGTTTCAAATCAACCTGCCAAAATTCGGCCCATTCTGACACAGTCGTGACAAATGACGAAATTGCCCTTGGTACGATTTTGGTTTGTTAATTTTCTGTCCCACACTTCTTCAATATGACATAATTAATAAGGAAATTAATTATTTGGAGGCCCAAACGAAGGAATTTGGCTAAAATCCCGTGATCCCGGGTCTGTACCCCGAGTCCAAT
>NW_019256794.1:0-1123 GCF_002742605.1 Olea europaea var. sylvestris
AATTAGCGAAAAGGAAAAGAAGACATATAGGCAGAATTGAATTTTTTAGAGAAATGAAAAGTGTTTGAACTTGTAATTCGAACACCTGAAAAATGTAATCACTGTATGATACAAATGAGTTTTTGGATGAAATAGGAAAGAAAATAATGAAATTACAATATGCAAAACTCGAATCGTAACTTAAAGTTTCTCATAAAGACCTGAAATTGATTATGAATTTGAGATGAAATATTAGAGAAAATCATATTTTTTCTTGGGTTGTAGATTGAACACTTTTCAGAATGATTATTTGTTCATTAATCTACATTCAAAGAAAAGTTTTAAAATATTTTTATATAGATAATACACATCTACTGGCATCACTTATGGCTGTTCGATTACTTGATATGAAAAAAAATCAATTTTCATTCACTTGAAGATGGGGAAAAATGTTCTTAATCATAGAGTACCAAATCTTAGTGTAATTAGAACATTAACCTACCTTGTAAATTGCACTCACTCGACGTAGTTTTTCTATAAATCTTCTTGCAAGATATAGTTCTACATTAACTCAAAGTTATTGGTATGGTGTTAAACACATTTTTCATTACCTAAAATGTACTATTGGTTTGAAATTATTTTATTCTCGAAAGTTGTTATCTGCTTTAGTGAGATTTGCAAATGTAGATTTTCTCTCTGACCTACAAAAAGTTAAATAAAAAATATGACACGTACACGTGGAGGAATAGCTATATCATGGAGATCTATAAAGCAAATCTTAATAGCACAATCTTCAAACTAGTCTAAAATTATTGTAATCTATGAAGCAGGCAGAAAATGTGTATAATCGAAAAATATGACTCATCATATCCAAACATCATATGAATTAATTTCAACAAAAGATAATCTACAATTTTATATGTAAACAATACAGCTTGTATCGCACAACTTAAAGAGGTTATATCAAAGGTGACAAAGCGAAGCATATTTTTCCGTAATTCTTACATACACATGAGTTTCACAAGAATGACGATATCGTTATTTAACAAATTTACTCAAGTGACAATGTGGCTGATTTATTCATAAAAGGGTGTGTTTGAGCCACATTCTTTTTAAAGAATGTATTTTGAATAGTAGATTGATG
>NW_019256795.1:0-1123 GCF_002742605.1 Olea europaea var. sylvestris
AATCGCGCCTGGGGCAATTTCGTCATTCTTTGCGACGATGTCGGAATGGGCTAAAATTTGACTGGTTGATCGGAAACAAAATCCGGGCTGAGGATAATTTCGTCATTTTTCGCGACTGTGTCGGAATGGGCTCAAATTTAACAGGTTGATCGGGAACAAAAACCACGCCGGGGGCAATTTCGTCATTTTTTGCAAGGGTGTCGGAATGGGCTAATTTGACTGGTTGATCGGGAACAAAATTCGCGCCGGGCAATTTCGTCATTTTTCGCGACTGTGTCGGAATGGGCTCAAGTTGAGCAGGTTGATCGGGATCAAAAACCGCGCCGGGTGAATTTCGTCATTTTTCGCAACAGGTCGGAATTGGCTAAAATTTGACAGGTTGATCGGAAACAAAAACTGCGCCGGGGGCAATTTCGACATTTTTCGCGACGGTGTCGGAATGGGCTCAAATTTGACAGGTTGATCGGAAACAAAAATCGCGCCGGGTGAATTTCGTCATTTTTCGCAGCTGTGTCGGAATTGGCTATAATTGGACTGGTTAATCGGAAACAAAAATTGCGCCGGGGACAATTTCGTCATTTTTCGCGACTGTGTCGGAATGGGCTAATATTTGACTGGTTGATCGGAAACAAAAACCTCGCCGAGGCAATTTCGTCATTTTTCGTAACTGTGTCGGAATGGGCTGAAATTTGGCAGGTTGATCGAAAATAAAAATCGCGTTGGGGTTAATTTCATTATTTTTCTCGACTGTGTCGGAATGGGCTAAAATTTGAATGGTTGATCCGAAACAAAAATCGCGCCCGGGGCAATTTCGTCATTTTTCGCGACTGTGTCGGAATGGGTTAAAAATTGGGAGGTTGATCGGGAACAAAGACCGTGCCCGGGGCAATTTCGTCATTTTTTGCAATGGTGTCGGAATGGGCTTAAATTTGACTAGTTGATAGGGAACAAAAACCGCGCTGGGGGCAATTTCGTCATTTTTCGCGACTGTGTCGGAATGGGCTAAAATTGGACTGGTTGATTGGGAACAAAAATCGCGTCGGGGGCAATTTCGTCATTTTTCGCGACTGTGTCGGAATGGGCTCAAATTCAACAGGTTGATCGGGAACAAAAACCGCGCCGG
>NW_019256796.1:0-1123 GCF_002742605.1 Olea europaea var. sylvestris
TCATTGATTGGAAACAAAAATCGCGCCGAGGGCAATTTCGTCATTTTTCACGACGATGTCGGAATGGGCTGAAATTTGACTCACTGGTCGGAAACAAAAATCGCGCCGAGGGCAATTTCGACATTTGTCGCGACGGTGTCGGAATGGGCAATCGTGCCGGGGAAAATTTCGTCATTTTTCGCGACGGTGTCGGAATGGGCTGAAATTTGGCCGGTTGATCGGAAGCAAAAATCGCGTCGGGGGCAATTTCGTCATTTTTCGCGACGGTATCGGAATGGGCTGAAATTTGACAGATTGATCGAAAACAAAAATAGCGCCGGGGGCAATTTCGTCATTTTTCGCGACGGTATCGGAATGGGCTGAAATTTGACAGATTGATCGAAAACAAAAATAGCGCCGGGGGCAATTTCGTCATTTTTCGCGACGGTATCGGAATGGGCTGAAATTTGACAGATTGATCGAAAACAAAAATAGCGCCGGGGGCAATTTCGTCATTTTTCGCGACGGTATCGGAATGGGCTGAAATTTGACAGATTGATCGAAAACAAAAATAGCGCCGGGGGCAATTTCGTCATTTTTCGCGACGGTATCGGAATGGGCTGAAATTTGACAGATTGATCGAAAACAAAAATAGCGCCGGGGGCAATTTCGTCATTTTTCGCGACGGTATCGGAATGGGCTGAAATTTGACAGATTGATCGAAAACAAAAATAGCGCCGGGGGCAATTTCGTCATTTTTCGCGACGGTGTCGGAATGAGCCCAAATTTGACTCGTTGAATGGAGACAAAAATCGCGCAGAGGGCAATTTCGTAATTTTTCGCAACGGTGTCGGAATGGGCTGAAATTTGACTCATTGGTCGGAAACAAAAATCGCGCCGAGGGCAATTTCGTCATTTTTCGCAACGGTGTCGGAATGGGCTGAAATTTGACTCATTGGTCGGAAACAAAAATCGGGCCGAGGGCAATTTCGTCATTTTTCGCGACGGTGTCCGAATGGGCTGAAATTTGACAGATTGATCGAAAACAAAAATCGCGCCGTGGGCAATTTCGTCATGTTTCGCGACGGTGTCGGAATGGGCCGAAATTTGGCAGGCTGATCTGAAACAAAAATCGTCCCGGGGG
>NW_019256797.1:0-1123 GCF_002742605.1 Olea europaea var. sylvestris
TCCCTCCTCTATTTGAAAAGGTTAGATGACTTCAACTATGATTTAAAACAAGGCCAGCTGCAAACTTGATTAGAAAAAACTGAACTATGGTTTAAGAAATGATGGTTTTGAGCGACAATCATCATCCCTACTTTTTAGTCCGTGGCCTGTTTTCAAACCTTCTTTGTCGATCTTTCATCCCAATTTTATGATCAGGATTACAATTGAATTAAAAAAGTTTGTCAATCTAAATGTCGAGATTTAGACGTTTCGAATTAAGTTGCTACAAGTCCAACTCAAAGAATCAACATTGCAATTTTCTCAAAAAATATTTATAACTTTTTTTAAGATCATAACTTATTGGGCCTTACTACATGACATGTGAGTGTGGGACATCTTGATGTACAAAAAATTATATACACAAGCGATGCCCAAATAAATTTCAACCTTTCAAAATTAAAATATATTAATTTTCAGTTTTAACATAAAATTAAAACACTATAATTCATACGATCATTAATATTTTAATGGTTTAATTGTGGGGGTTGATATTTACCTAAAGGCAACTCAACGTGATGCTCTTTTTTTTTTATCTCTTGCGGTCGTGTCCACAGAAGGAGAATCGATTGTTAGTCATATAGGCTTTATCTTGGAGCAGTTTAGTGTCGATAGCATTCGTGCGAAGATGAGGCAACATGACTTTAGGACAGCATTTTCAACGTGACTCCTAAAACTTGCATTTCTAACCATTCTCTTCTTATATTTATATTATTTTGAATTATAATATTATAATATTATTATGTTTATGCAAATATTGAATTATGTTATTTATATTTATTAGTTGTTATGTTTATCTACATACAAATCATTCATTTTTCTCAACAATTTAAAGCCATGTTGTGGTGATTTGTATGTAGTGGAACCATCAATTATTTCTTCATCCAAGTGTAATTTCAATGTGCTCTACAAGTATAGCCTTAATACTTTTAGGGTACAATTATAGTGTTATTTATTTATTTTGAAGTATCATTTTTTGATGTTCAATAATCAATGGGTTCATTTTTGAATGATTTTTCTGAAAAGTCCCGCTAGAGTTTATTATCCAGCCATTCAAAGTCTTTTAAAAGAATAAAATTACCATATT
>NW_019256798.1:0-1123 GCF_002742605.1 Olea europaea var. sylvestris
GCGCGATTTTTGTTTCCGATCAATCTGTCAAATGTTTGCCCATTCCGACACCGTCGCGGAAAATGACGAAATTGCCGCCGGCTAAAATTCGACAGTGTCGCGAAAAATGACGAATTTGCCCCCGGCGCGATTTTTGTTTCCGATCAATCTGTCAAATGTTTGCCCATTCCGACACCTTCGCGAAAAATGACGAAATTGCCCCCGGTGGATTTTTGTTTCCGATCAATCTGTCAAATGTTTGCCCATTCCGACACCTTCGCGAAAAATGACGAAATTGCCCCCGGTGGATTTTTGTTTCCGATCAATCTGTCGAATTTTAGCCCATTCCGACACCGTCGCGAAAAATGATGAAACTGCCCCCTGCGCGATTTTTGTTTCCGATCAATCTGTCGACTTTTAGCCGACTTCGACACCGTCGAGAAAAATGACGAAATTGCCCCCGGCGCGATTTTTGTTTCCGATCAATCGGTCAAATGTTTGCCCATTCCGACACCGTCGCGATAAATGACGAAATTGCCACCTGTGCGATTTTTGTTTCCGATCAATCTGTCAAATGTTTGCCCATTCCGACGCCTTCGCGAAAAATGACGAAATTGCCCCCGGCGCGATTTTTGTTTCCGATCAATCGGTCAAATGTTTGCCCATTCCGACACCGTCGCGATAAATGACGAAATTGCCACCTGTGCGATTTTTGTTTCCGATCAATCTGTCAAATGTTTGCCCATTCCGACGCCTTCGCGAAAAATGACGAAATTGCCCCCGGCGCGATTTTTGTTTCCGATCAATCGGTCAAATGTTTGCCCATTCCGACACCGTCGCGATAAATGACGAAATTGCCACCTGTGCGATTTTTGTTTCCGATCAATCTGTCGAATTTTAGCCGATTTCGACACCGTCGCGAAAAATGACGAAATTGCCCCCGGCGCAATTTTTGTTTCCGATCAATCTGTCAAATGTTTGCCCATTCCGGCACCGTCGCAAAAATGACGAAATTGCCCCCGGCGCGATTTTTGTTTCCGATCAATCTGTCGAATTTTAGGCGATTTCGACACCGTCGCGAAAAATGACGAAATTGCCCCCGGCGAGATTTTTGTTTTCGATCAATCTGGCAAATGTTTGCCCA
>NW_019256799.1:0-1123 GCF_002742605.1 Olea europaea var. sylvestris
TAAGTCACAATTCAATCATTTTGCTTGTATTTAAGTCATGTTTGTAATCTAAATAAGTGTGCAAAAACACACTTATCAATTGGCTCGATTCCAATCGAATTAGACTAACAATTCACCAAAAATGAACAAACTCGAAGTTATCATGAAATCAAAAACCACTATTCCTGGCTCGATTCCAGTCGAATTAGACAAGCAATTCACCGAAAACGAACAGACCCGAACTTATCATGAAATAAAAAACCACTTTTCGTTGGCTGGATTCGAATCTAATTAGTCTAGAAATTAGCCTAAAATGAACAAACCTGAAGTTATTATAAAATCAATAATCACTTTTCATTGGCTCGATTTCAATCGAATTAGACTCGCAATTCGCCAAAGAAGAACAAACTCGAAGTTATCATGAAATCAAAACCAACTTTTCATCGGCTCGATTCCATTCGAATTAGATTAGCAATTTGCCGAAAATGATCAATCCCGAAGTTTTCATGAAATCAAAAACCACATTTCATTGGCTCGATTCCAAAAGAATTAGACTAGCAATTCACCAAAAATGAACAAACCCAAATATCATGAAATCAAAAACCACTTTTTGTTCGCTCGAATCTAATTGAATTAGACTAGCAGTTCGCCAAAAACGAACAAACCCGAAGTTATCATGAAATCAAAAATCACTTTTCATTAGCTCCATTCCAATCGATTTAGACTAGCAATTCGCGAAAAATGAACAAGCCCGAAGTTATCATGAAATAAAAAACAACTTTTCATTGACTCGATTCCAACCGAATTAGACTAGCAATTCGCCAAAAACGATCAAACCCAAAGTTATCATGAAATAAAAAACCACTTTTCAATGGCTTGATTCCAATCGAATTAGACTATCAATACGCCAAAAACAAACAAACCCGAAGTTATCATGAAAACAAAATCAACTTTTCATTGGCTCGATTCCAATCGAATTAGACAAGCAATTCGTCAAAAACAAACAAACCCGAAGTTATCATGAAATCAAAAACAACTTTTTGTTCATTTGATTCCAATCGAATTGGACTAGTAGTTCTCCAAAATCGAACAAACCCGAAGTTATCATGAAATCAAATACCACTTTTCATTAGCTCTATTCCAA
>NW_019256800.1:0-1123 GCF_002742605.1 Olea europaea var. sylvestris
AGCGTTCCAATTATAAAAGTGCTCATTCTTTCAACAAATAGCCGAAATCCCTCAAACGTCACGACGAAGTCGTGAGTTCAACCAAAACCGGTCGCTACATTTCCAAAAATTACTTATGGGCCTAAAACGGACACCGTGTGCAAAAGTTACGCTCAATTCTTCGTACGCCGACTATCCAAATGTTCCAAATATAAAAGTGCTCATTCTTTCAAAAAATGGCCGAAATCCCTCAAACGTCACGACGAAGTCGTGAGTTCAACCCAAAACGGTCGGTATATTTCCAAAAAGTACTTATGGGCCCAAAACGGACACCGTGTGCAAAAGTTACGCTCAATTTTTCGTACGCCGACTATCCAAGCGTTCCAAATATAAAAGTGCTCTTTCTTTCAAAAATGGCCGAAATCCCTCCAACGTCACGGCGAAGTCGTGAGTTCAACCCAAAATGATCGGTACATTTCCAAAAATTACTTATGGGCCCAAAACGGACACCGTGTGCAAAAGTTACGCTCAATTCTTCGTACGCCGACTATCCAAGCGTTCCAAATATAAAAGTGCTCATTCTTTCGAAATATGGCTGAAATCCCTCAAACGTCACGACGAAGTCATGAGTTCAACCCAAAATAATCGCAACAGTTCGAAAAAGTACTTATGGGCCCAAAATGGACACCGTGTGCAAAAGTTACGCTCAATTCTTCGTACGTCGACTGTCGAATCGTTCCAATTATAAAAGTGCTCATTCTTTCAAACAATGGCCGAAATCCCTCAAACGTCACGACGAAGTCGTGAGTTCAACCCAAACCGGTCGCTACATTTTCAAAAAGTACTTATGGGCCCAAAACGGACACGGTGTGCAAAAGTTACGCTCAATTCTTCGTACGTCGTCTATCCAAGCGTTCCAAATATAAAAGTT
This sequence comes from Olea europaea var. sylvestris, assembly GCF_002742605.1. Taxonomy (NCBI): domain Eukaryota; kingdom Viridiplantae; phylum Streptophyta; class Magnoliopsida; order Lamiales; family Oleaceae; genus Olea; species Olea europaea. The sequence goes on from NW_019256800.1 coordinate 911, forward strand.
CTCATTCTTTCAAAAAATGGCCGAGATCTATCCAACGTCACGACGAAGTCGTGAGTTCATCCCAAAACGGTCGGTACATTTCCAAAAAGTACTTATGGGCCCAAAACGGCCACCGTGTGCAAAAGTTACTCTCAATTCTTCGTACGCCGACTATCCAAGCGTTCCAAATATAAAAGTGCTCATTCGTTCCAAAATGGCCGAAATCCCCCAAAC
>NW_019256801.1:0-1123 GCF_002742605.1 Olea europaea var. sylvestris
AACGTACTTGTGGGCCCAAAACGGACACCGTAGGCAAATGTCACACTCAGTTCTTCGATCACCGACAATCCAAGCATTCCAAAAAAGCAAGTGCTTATTCTTCCACAAATGATCAAAATCCTCATATATCACAAGGAAAAGGGTGGGGTCAATCCAAAAGGATCGCTACATTTCCAAAAAGTACTTATGGGCCAAAAATGGACACCGTATGCAAAAGTCACACTCCATTCTTCGATCGTCGACAAACCAACGTTCCAAATAAGCAAGTGCTTGTTCTTCCAAAAATGCCCAAAATCTATCATACGTCATGGTGAAGTTGTGAGTTCAATTCCAAAGGGTCGCTACATTTCTAAAAAGTACTTATGGGCCCAAAATGGACACCGTATGCAAAAGTCACACTCAGTTTTTAGATCGTCGACAATCCAAGCATTCCAAATAAGCAAGTGCTTGTTCTTCCACAAACGACCAAAATCCCTCATACGTTGCGAGGAAAAGTGTGGTTTCAATCCAAAAGTATCGCTACATTTTCGAAAAGTACTGGTGGGCCCAAAACGGGCACCGTATACAGAAGTCACACTCAGTTCTTCGATCCCCGACAATCCAAGCATTCCAAATAAGAGAGTGCTTGTCGCTCCACAAATAGCCAAAATCCCTCATACGTCACGAGGAACAGGGTGGGTTCAATCCAACAGGATCGATATATTTCTGGAAATTACTGATGGGCCCAAAACGGACACCGTATGCAAAAGTCACACCCAGTTCTTCGATCGCCGACAATCCAAGCATTCCAAACAAGCAAAGGCTTTTTCTTCCACAAATGGCCAAAATCACTCATACGATGCAAGGGAAAGGATGGGTTCAATCGAAAAGGATCGCCACTTATCCGAAAAGTACTTATGGGCCCAAAATGGACACCGTTTGCAAAAGTCACACTTCGTTCTTCAATCGCCGACAATCCAACCATTCCAAATAAGCAAGTGCTTGTTTTTCCAAAAATGGTCAAAATTCGTCATACGCCGCGGTGAAGCTGTGAGTTCAAATCCAAAGGGTCGCTAAATTTCTAGAAAGTACTTATGGGCCCGAAACGGACATCGTACGCAAAAGTCACACTCAGTTCTTCGAT
>NW_019256802.1:0-1123 GCF_002742605.1 Olea europaea var. sylvestris
TCTTCTCAGCCACTCCTCAGCTGCGAAAGGGTCACCTTTACCATCAAAGGACGGGGGTTTAAAACGACGAAACTGCTCAACGAACGAACTCATGGTGTTAGCACCTCCTGTTGCATTACTAGGTGCCGCCTGAGCCAGCTACCTGCCCAAGTCTTGCACTGCCCTCAATAAATCTCTGAACATAGTCGCTTGATCTTGTTGATGTCGTGCCATTTCCTTTAAGTAAAAAGTAATCTATCTTAAGAACTATTCAACCATGCTACATTCTTCCTATAGATCTTTCTACGCCATGTCTGTCGTGTATATTATGCTAAGGCCAAAAGTTACGCATTAAGGTTTTAGTCATATGATAATCGTATCATTAATCGTATGATATGATTAATTGGCATTCTACTTTTGAATAAAATGATGCATAAGGAAAAGCTCATGAGATTATACAACTAATTAGCATGCATGAAAATATAAAAAATTTCTTCATCTTTGCATACCTTAAAAATATTGGACAGTGGCAGATTGATGAGCATTGGATTCCACGGATCTCGTAACTTATTATTGTTATGTATATAAATTTTGTAAAATGAATTTTTTTTTTAAAAATTCTAAAATGAAAGGATTTTCATAAAATTTGAAGTGGGTTTAAAACATTGTTTTTGTCTTAAAAATTTGAATAACGCGCAACTAAAGAGGCTTCCAGGTGAGGAGGGGGGTCACATGGACCGCTTAAATCCCAAGCTCGCCTTAGACAGTTTAGGTTTTTTTGATAAAGCCTTTTAGTTTTACAAATACGCAAATCAAGAAAACTGGAACAATGAATTCCCCCTAAAAGATTAAATACGTATAGCCCCCCCCCCCTTTTTTTTTTGAAAAAAAATTGTTAATAACAACAATACGAAGGTAGAGTCAATCATGTGGTCATTTCATAAATTTACGCATAAAAAGTTCAAACAATCCTATTCTACATTTATTTTAATTTCAATCGAAGAAAGAAGGCAGAAATTTTGGTGTGTGACATTTCATTATAGTAAATAAATCCTTATCCCAAATAAATTATAGTAAATGAGTAAACAAATAATCATGTCCAAGAATAAACAAATAAACACGTTTGGACAACTATAGGCACATA
>NW_019256803.1:0-1321 GCF_002742605.1 Olea europaea var. sylvestris
CATCATTATTCACAATCATCCATGGTAAAGAGTCTCCATAGTGACAAGTTTCAACTTTCAATGTTGAATAACAATTTAGTAAGAATTTGTAATGATTCAATGTAATAAATCTTGTCATAAAACTGGAGGAAGGGGCAGAAAACAACAGCAGGAAGACGCACTCGGCTTCATGATAGCAGATCGTTAATATATGCACAGCACAACAGCCGACAATTCTATATTGTTGAATCTCTGAATGCTGAAGGAGAGTTAATTATTGACTTGAGCTGTAGAGAAAACAAGAACTTGGGACATGGAAAAGAAATTTTAGCACCATTAGTTGGGATTTGGAGTTGCAGCTTCTAGGGTTGTAGTGATCTCATTTTCTGGAGTGTTTTATTGTGATAATGTGTGGTTGCTCGGTATGTAATACCAAACCATCATATCTAAATGTTTTGGGTAGGCCTGTTTGGTTTTTCGTTTTTAAATAAAACTGAGAACCAGACCGAATCGTACGGTCCTTGGATCTTTGCTTGTTCATTAGCCTCTGTTGCCAACCTGTAGCTTGTCTCGTATATGTGTTGAAGTGGTGATCTGAAGCTTTATACATCTTTCCAATCATCTTATCTCCTTTAGGTCTGCCAATGTAAAAATGATGCTGTAGTGCAAGCAGCTGTTATGGTTCTGATGATCTCTGTTAAGGTAATTTATTTTAACCAGCCAATAACTATATTCACTACAACAACTTCAGCATGCTGATTTTCTTGTTGAATAGATGCATATGAAGTGAAATTCTTGCAGTTGTCATATTCCCTTTTGTGATTTATTGGCTCCTACACATGGGTATATTTGCAATATAAATTAAGTTCACGGATAAGCTTGAGCTCTTTTTCAATTCATTAATAAAATAATGATAGAGACTGCTTATATTGTCAAAGTTATAATCCTATCTGGATAGAAAGTTGTTGTTTGGGTGATTACTCGTGTGAACTAGCAACTAGGCTAATCCAAACCTGTGAAATAGGTAATTATGTGCCATTTACGTTTAAGTTAGCTGGTCATGCCAGTAACTGTAAGGCAGTGGGAAGTTTATTCTGCATGACCGAGTGCATAAATGCTAAAGAATCCCAAGTACCATAGTGTTGACTGCCTTGATGGGCTTACAGATGACCAAATACCAGAACGATTTAATTTATAGGGGAATAACTGGTATGGACGTCCTTGAATGAGGTGGGGGCTGGTGGCGGCAGCTATGACGCACTTTTACCCTTTGAAAAAAGATAATAAAACATTTTCGAGGCTGAGTTTGGTATTTGTCTTATTCTATGACTGAAATAGGGTT
>NW_019256803.1:5329-33201 GCF_002742605.1 Olea europaea var. sylvestris
ATGTTTACCATTTGATTTTCTCATATTTATTTCACTGATGATATGAATTATTATCAAATCATCATTCCATGAATCTCAACTCTACTTTATGCCCTTGATGCATTGCTGATTATGTTATTTTCGTTCTGACTCTTGAACAGCTTCAGGCGTATTAAAACTCCAGTCAAAGGACATTCATGCAAACATCTCCAGGTAACTGTAGCATCACATAGCTGAAGAGAAGTTGCAGGATTTCAAGCCTGCTAGGGAATATTTCACCTTTTAGTCTATTAATTTGTGTGCAAGTTGAAGTGTTTTAAGTAAATAATCCTTCTTTCTAAGCCAATTATGGTCAAGTGTATTGAATTCTTCAGTTATGATGGTCTAGCTTTAGTGTGTGCATAAGCATATTCGGCTAGCTTATTGTTATTCATCTCTAAGGTTCTGTTTTGCCTACAAGACTAAATGAGATGAGAGTTAGATGAAGTAATCTCTCTGTTTGAGCAGGATTTGGGGTCAATGCCAAACCCCTGCCTGCAGGTTCTGTTACGTAAAAACACAAAAACTAATCCTTCTGTAATCAGAGAGAAAAATGACCTGGGTCCCAAGATTGGAAACTTAATTTACTGTGCTAAGCAAATTTTGATTAGTGCATATTTTTTCATTCTCATATATCTGGTCTGATTCTCATTTGCTTCCCTTCCTGCTTAACCTTATTTTTTACTTAATCTTAGTTGACACTTATATTTCTTTTCATTTCAGTGTTTTGATTATGACAACTATGTGAATATAAATTCAAGAAGACCATCATGGCGCTGTCCCCATTGTAATCAGCATGTCTGCTTCACTGATATCCGCCTTGATCAAAAAATGGCGAAGGCAAGTAGCTTATTTGCATTCACCCCTATATTCTTGAATTCATTTACTTTTTGAGTGATGTAGTTGGATTTTCTTCAGGTGTTGAAAGAGGTTGGACCAAATGTCAAAGAGGTAATCATCTCCTCAGACGGGTCATGGAATGCCGTCATTGAAACTGAAGATACTACAAAGAAACCAGAGGATAAGACCTCCAATGTTGGACATGATGCCCCTTCAGAAATTGAATCTACTGGTTTGCCAGGTGCACCAGTGGAGATTCTTGATCTTACAGAAATAGATGATGGGATGGATGCGGTGGCCACTCGCGAAAGTGAAGACACAAAACTTTCCCCAACTGCCTGTCAAAGTCTTTCTATGACTCAGACTCCAAGTGTCAACCCTCAAATGGCCAACACATGTGATGTTAATCAAAACATTGGTCAGATTGACGAAGACTTTTGGTCAGGAATTTATATGTCCACCTTTGGAACAGGGACATCAAATGTTAGATCAAATCTACCAATTGCTGGTGTTTCTAGTCGGGAACTCGACGCTTTTCATGGAAATGTTCCTCTCTCAACTTCTGTGCCGGAAAGTGAAACTGCTTTGCCCAATATTTTGCAACTGCAGCAGTATCAATTTGGAAATTCAAATATGAGCAACGAGTATGGAAGGCTCCCTTCAATATCCAGCCATGTAACAAGAACACCAATTGCAATTCAGGCCCTGCCTGCCCAGGCCCCTGCTTCTGTCCTTCAACAGAGATCAAGAAATAGTACGAACACCTTTATGCAGAATAACCCTTCAGCAGCTGCTCAAGCCTCACCTTCTGCACGATTGGTCCCGGATGGTTTCTCTATGCTCGATTCAAGTTCATCTCAGGTGTCACAGATGCCTTCTTCTTCATTGCAGCAGTACTCGGGTATACAGGTAAGTTTCTATGCATAAAGTAATACAGTCCTTGTACAAGTATGATCAAATAATATGTATGGTTTCTCAATTATTCTGTTCTTTGCTGATTTGCGATCAGCAAAACCGTTCGGTTCCTTCTGTTCGTCCATCTCAGCATAATATTGGTCTTCAGGCTCCCCATTTGGTGCCAAATGCTTATAGAGTTTCAAATGAACGCCAAAGTACAAGTCAATTGCAGATGGCAAACCTTGCGGCTTCTCATGCAATGAATCAGTCTTTTGGACAAGTCCAATCATCAATACTACCGTCTGCCAATTTCTTGAGCCCTCAAATGCATGGGGTAGGTTCACAAAGTGGAGTTGATCGGTCAACAGGCGTTATTGGTAGTCAACAATCTCGTTTAATGGTCCCTAATCAGAGAAACGGACAAATGGCAAGGCCCGTTGAAACATCAAGAGCGCACACGTATTCACTGAATCCTGATGCCCGTAGGATGCCTTCTGTGTCCCACCAAATAGAGAATACAGGAGGTACATCAGTAACAGTCCCAAGAACAGATGCTTATGATCAAGCTGACCAAAATTGGAGGCCCACAGCTCGGATGCGTGGAGCCCTATCCGGACAAGCTTATTCTGATGCTTTAAACCAGTTTATTCTTCGGCCAACCTCACAACCACAGGCTGCTCGACCAATCTCAAATGCGGGCTCACTTCCAGGTAATGTCCGAGCACCATTGCAACCTCACATGGCTGATAGAGTTGCTCAGAGTCCTCAACTGCCAAATCATCCATCCATAGGACAGGCTAGTAGGCCTAGAGTATCTGGCGTTTCACCCGAGGGATCTTTTGGGAACTGATGTGTAGACTTAAAGGGGGGTAGCTAGGTGAGTCTTGGCCAAATATATCTCCCGCGGTCATTTATACATGTATTTCTGAATGCTTATGGCATGTAGAATTGGCGGGTTGTGCTCTCGGTTTTGTGGTGTTAGTTTGGGAACTACTAACTACAGATCTTTCAATGATGATGTTTTCTCTGACTCGCGAGTGATGAATGCCTTCTTCTGTAGGTATGAACTCACAATGTGTGTAAGACGTGTTTTGTTTATGCATGAATTTCTCCATTCCCATGCTTGTTTGATATTAATTGAAGTAAACTTAAATATTGTAGCTGTACTATATTTCATATTAAAATCACAATCATTTTACCTTCAATGTGCTACATGCGGAGACGAAATGAAAATAATAAAACTATTTAAATTTTTAAGAGCCTTGGCAAATGGCAATAACGCTTCGAAGTGAGTATTGCTAACAGGTGTTAGATGCGACAAGTCGTGTCGGTTAAGTTTTAAACTTTACAAACCTAAGCTTATCAAGACAAGCTTAGTGTAATAAAGTCATAATCTTTTTTTAAAATTTTTTTTAATTATCTATATCATATAAAGTAAATAAATAAATAATGTGGAAAAATTAATCGGATTGCACGAAGGGGTATGTTGTAAATGGAATGCAAATGTAGTAATTTGGAGTTAACAAAACTAGTAGTCTGAGATTCAACTTCAAGGCTAATAGCTTAGACTTGATTTTGAGCACATTTGTGACAAATTTTTGTCCTCTCTATTAGCATCTTTGACAATGTTATCAATAAAGAATTCTCTCTCTCTGAGTTTCAGATCAATTTTCTTCATTTGTTTTAAAATAGAAGAGTTAGATTTGACAAAAATATTATTGAGATGTAACAAATTTGTGCAAAAAGGGGGAAAATTGAAAGTATCTGTGTAATTTGCCTACTTGTAAGGACGATCATAGCTGTGTGACAAAAAAGTAAAGGGAGAAGATTGAAGAAATTGCCTGTTTTTCATGATTGGAAACGATCTCTTATTATTGTTTATTATATAGACAGACTTAAAATAGGCATGTAGAGTAGAAGACTGAAAGCGATTATATATAAATACTTAAATAGTAAGAGTACAAATTACTACAATGTAAATGATTTATCATAATACAATTTTGAAAGTACGTACTAACAAATTTTTTTTAAAAAGCATATGATACTTGAAAAAAATCTTTACCTATTTGAAAGCTTCTTCAATGGTAAATAAACAAGAATGAGTTTACTTTAAGATGCCGTTAATAATCGGGCTGTCGAAACTTGTTATAATATGCAAAAATCGACTTGGCTCTAACATACATGACTCTGTAGTTTCTAACAAATGACCCCATCAGGCTAGGCAAATACGCCTTCGCAATACAGTAATGGGAAGGGAAAAAACTATTATTGAGATGAGTAATACGAGTGGCAAGACCAATGATACATAATGGGAAATGGAAAAAGACACCATCTTCGTCCCACAAAGATAAACTTGATTTTCTCTTTCTTCTGTTCCAAATTATTGATCACTTTCCTTACTGAAAGTATATATAATAATATTTGGTTTTCTAATATGCTCCTATATATTATTCATTGCTATCAACAAGTATAGACTACTCATATTTAAATCATTACTTAATGTAGGGGTATATTAGGAAAAGAGTAAGAAAATTTTCTATTTTCAATTATATTAATAACATTTTCTTAATGTACGGAAATATAAACAAAACAAGCCTATTTTTATGGGGCAGATGTAATATTTATTATTTCTTGTTTGTACAAATACATAACACCCCTTACATTTTACTTGCATTTCTATACAGCATTGACATATTTGTTAGACACAAGTTCATGTCATACTTCTAATTTTGATAGAATCATTCTATCATAAATGAGATCTTCTATGATTTTGCACTTGAAGATTTCATTCTTCGACTCAAAAACTGGGCAGGTTTGGAAACTCTGAGAGAAATTGAAGCTGCTTCACCAGAGGAATCAAGGTCTCCATTAGTTTCTCACAAGGATGGTTGTGAATGCCTTCATAAGTGGTCACAACAATGCCAGTGTCTTTTGCGAGTCTCTGAATTTGTTTCTTTACATTGCATGTATGTTGCGTGCAACGATAGTAGCTCCTTAATTACACAATAAAAACAAGAAATTTTAATATGTCTTTTGATGGAAGTGGTACTTATGGTGCTTATTGTCTTATCTAAATGTAGAGGTGCTTAAAATCATCTAACTGTTCTTATGGGTAAGGATGATGATATATAAATAGCATTTTTCAATAAGAAATATATGATTATATTATTTCTCTTTGAGATCTTTAATCAGTGGAAATATGTGATGAATATTGGTGCTTAATTAGAAATGTAATGATAATGTATTTTTTTTTACACGAATTGAACTGTGGTACAGCTCCAAAACAAGAACAAATACATTTTTTTACAATTAATTGAGAATGAACCTCCCTAGTTGAGAAAACCTCTTTTCAATTGTTATTATTTTCGCTCTACTAGGTTAAGTATATCCCTTTTTTACAAATGTCCTATCTCATGGTTTCATGAAATATGGAGTGAGAGATAGTCCTGGGAATGGAAAAGGTTTGGTTATGAATTTTTATTTTTATTTTATTTTATTTATTTATTTATTTATTTTTTTGCTAATGTAAATTTGCAGTAGCAATGCTTTATTATTTTTCTTGTTCAATCCATTGTTGCATATATATTATAAATGAACAAATTATTTCATTTTTCCCATTTGTTGATGAATTCTTCTAAAATGCTAATAATAATGAAGATTAATATTTATCACGAGAAATAGGGTTTGTGAAAACTTGCACTGAAGACGAACATTATGAAAAAATCATCACCAACTTTAAATATCTAGAGTTTGCTAAACTTAAGCAAATAGAATATTCTAGAGACTTAATACTTGTTGAAAATGAAGACCACCACCATTCATGAATAATCTAGAAAATAAAATTGTGAAGCCGATAGAAGAATTCTCTAGAAAAATATAGGTTGTAAACTCCACCTCCATATTTTGCCTATATATATGTGTGTTGGCTGAATGTATGTGTGTGCATGATGAGAGAAAATGTGTGAAGAGAGTGAGAGCAAATAGAATAAGTGAAGAGAAAGACATAGTGAGGTGTTCTAGTGTCTTTGGTGTGTGTGTCCAAAATTGTGTAAAATTGTATTTCATCAATAAAAATTACTTTCTTTTGGTGTTTAAACTCTACAAATTGGTATCAGAGCAAGGTGGTCGGGGAAGAATTTTTTGGAGCTTCTTGAGTTTGTGAAGTTTTTACAAAGTTTGCTTGATTACGAGGAGGTAAATCAAATCATGTTCGGTGACCTACAAGTGGTAGGCGGTGTAAAGAAGCTCAACAATCATAATTACACCACTTGGCAAACTTGCATGGAGTCGTATCTCCAAGGGCAAGACCTGTGGGAGGTAATTGGCGGAAGTGATGTAACGCCACTAGAGAAGGCTAGAGCTGTGAAGAAATGGAGAATCAAAGTGGGTAAAGCTTTATTTGTTATAAAGACAACAATTGAAGAAGATTTGTTGGAGCACATAAGAGACAACTACACCAAAGGATGCATGGGACACGTTGGCCTTACTATTCTCAAAGAAAAATGACTTGAGGTTGCAGCTTCTGAAGAACGAGCTTCTCTCAATCACTCAAGGAGAATTAACCGTAAGTCAATACTTTTATAAAGTTAAATCTCTTTGTCGTGAAATTTCAGAGTTAGATGCTTCAAGTAAAATTTCGGAGTCTCGAATGAGAAGAATAATTATACATGGATTGAGACCCGAATTTAGAAGTTTTATCGCTGCAATACAAGGTTGCCCGAGCAGCCTTCATTAGTTAATCTTGAAAATTTGTTGGCCAACCAAGAAGCTTTAACCAGACAAATGTTAGGAGTCTCGATAAAGAAAGAATATGAAGAAGCATTATTTAGCTATAAAAGAAGAGGTGGTTTTCATCAGCAAAATTATAAAGAATTAAAAGAAGGTAAATTTGAAGGACGAGTTGAAGGAAGTTACCAAAGAAGGGGAGCTCAACAAAGTCGTAAAAAGAAAGGTTAGCAGTCTAAGAAATTTCAAAGAAATAATGACTTGTGTTTTGTATGTGGCAAACGAAGCCATTATGCTAGAGATTGTTGGTTTAAAAAGGAGTCAGTAGAAGGCAATATAGCTATCTCTAATGACCAAGAGAAATACAATAGTGGAGAAGAATGGGATGCTAAGATAACCACAACAACAATTGAGCAGATTCGAGAAAAGAAATTCAACTCGAGCGTGAAGGATGAATCAGCGTTGATGGTAGTCTTGCCTGAGCAAATAAATTGCGAAGATGATTAGACTGATGACTCATGAGAAGATGATTGGATTAATTTAGAAGAGGATATCGTGTTTCATAAAGAGTTTTCAAGGTGGACTCCGCAGAGGGAGGAACTATTAGAATTAGAAGAAGTGTTGGAAGAAACGCATATATCGCAGAGGATGGATCTGCTAGATCAGGCACCACAGAAGGTGAAGCAGACACTGAAGAGGGTGGATTTACTAGATTTAAAGGAAATGGATAACAAATCGAAAGAAGAAATCACGGAAGCACAACAAAGCTCTGGAAAAACTAAAGACTTACGAATGCTAAGTAATAAAGAAGAGCTTATGACAGTAACACAGAGTACGGAGGATCGACAAGGTCAAGAAGATATCGAGGTACGTACAAATTTGCAATCACAAATAAGAAAGTTCGGTGGACGTGAGAAAGTAAGTATCAAGTATGCAACTTTTGAAGAAAACAAGAATGCAAAAATGCTAAACCTATTTAAAGTCATGGATGCGTTGAAAAAAGGATCAAATGCTTCAAAAGTCATCGAGCTTGAGACACGACTAGACGAGAAGAAGAAGAAAAAGGTTAAAATGAAAAGTTTGTGCTGAACGAGAGAATTGAAGAAATTATCACCAACTTTAGAGTTTGCTGGACTTAAGCATATAGAATATTCTAGAGACTTATTCCTTGTTGAAAATGATGACCACCACCATTCATGAATAATCTGAAGAATAAAATTGTGAAGCCAATAGAAGAATTCTCTAGAAAAATGTAGGTTGTAAACTCCACCTCCATATTTTGCCTATATATATGTGTGTTGGCTGAATGTATGTGTGTGCATGATGAGAGAAAGTGTGTGAAGAGAGTGAGAGCAAATATAATAAGTAAAAAGAGAGACATAGTGAGGTGTTCTAGCGTCTTTGGTGTGTGTGTGTCCAAAATTGTGGAAAATTTTATTTCATCAATAAAAATTACTTTCTTTTGGTGTTTAAACTCTACACATTATACCTGGGATGAATACTATCCTTCACAGTTTTCTGCCCATATTTTCTCCATTTGTATCCATCATCAAGAATTTCCTCTGCACTTCTGGTATGGAAAGCAACCCTTGGTGGGATATATTTCTTCTTTCTTCCAGATTTCGCTTTAATTTTGTTTACGTTCTCCTCTTCCTTCATGTTCCTAGACAACGTCGATAAACTTGGAAAAACCAAGTTTTCTCCTCCATTAACCATGGAACTAGCCAAATCAATGTCTAAGGCATATCGAGAGTTTTGCATGGGTTGGTCTAGAAGGGACAGCGAATTCAACGAGGCCAATGGAAATGAAGGAGCGAAAAGATAAGGGAAGTTTTCGTCTTCCATGCATAAGTTGACAAAGATTCTATTAAGATTTGGACTGGGAAATGACCAAAGATTTATAGAGAGTTGGACAAACAATTTTTAGACTTGATGGACAAATGGATGAAGGGAAAGCTTCCTTTTGAATGTAGGGAAAGTGGCCTTAATTAACTTGTACCCAGGAGAAATTAAGCCAACCGCAATTCACCTACTTTGATCAGTTCAACTCCTTTAAGGTACAATTGCAAACAATATATAATATGATAATTGGCTCAAATGTGGTAAAAAGTAAGTGGTATAAAAAAAAATGTTAGACAAATATGTACCCTAGGTTTAAGGTTTTCTTGGGGTACAAACCAATTGAGTGCAGTTAAGGTTGTTTGGAAAATGATAGAGATAATACCTCTTGATGGGCATACCCAGATAGAAAACTTCTATGATTTAGTCTAATGGTTGCATTTTATATTTTTCATAACTTCACCTACACACCCAATTTTCATCACACTGAAAAAATTAACTATGTAGCACACATGTTGAAGCCTTTTTTTTTTTTCCTGAAGTTTTTTTCTTTTTCAGTAATATTAGTTAGAATTTTTTTTCTTATATCAATTTTATCACCAAAAGAAAGCATAAAATAGTAAATTTGTAAGCCCCGTATCGAATGTGCAAAGCTAGGATTTTTTTCTATATGTTTATAATCAAATTAATTAATAATTTTATATGTCAAACAATATATATCATGTGATATATTTTTATTTTAAAAAAAATAATATATTCTTTTATCCTGAATTTGATACATTTCTACAAACATGCTATATATCAGGCTTGGAGACAGATTCAAAATCAGGGAAGACACGTGTCGACTCGGGATTGGAATGTTTGATTATATATATAACAATCAATCATTAATTCACACATCAATCTGTTTCTTACAATTCTATTTTTGAGTCTGTTCAAGAGAAATTATTCATATTTCCTTTTTCTTCTGAACAAGTGTTTATTGGACAAACCAACATGATTCCACGAGACACGAAATATACAGTATAATAATGGCGTGTGTGCGTGTAAAAGTATATAATTAATAGGAGGCAATGCTTCATTAATACTCATCTTTATTAGCAGATAAACACAACTTTTTGAGTAATTAAGTTGCTCAAACACTTTCAATTGCGTGAATTTCGTTTTGTTTGAGAATTATTTATCCTGAAATATTCACTTGACAGGTTCCACATATCTCAAAGTCTCAAGTTTGAGTTTCAGTTTGCCCCAAATGCAATTGTTTTGACATATTATCTCACTATTATTTTATGTTCTTTGTGATTTTTATTGATTTACTCTATTCCAAGTGATGGAAACAAAGTAACCTCCATGGTGTAGCGTCTCAAATTTTAAATTCTTTAGTAATCAGTATATCGATTTATTGTATGCCTCGAATTTTCTCACCAGTTGTCCATGGCGATATGATTTAGTGTACGTTTGGCAAAGTTTAAATTTTTATAAGTTGATCAAATATATTTTTATCATACATTTCATAGGATCTACAACTTATTATCTACACATTCTTTAGAATCCATTTATTATCTACTAAGCATCGTTGCTTAGTTTATGCTAACCAATATTGACATGATATGTCAATTAACTAGTGAACATATTTATGATGGGTTCCAAGAATAAAATTAGATTTGTTGAATTAATGTGTCATGTCATTGTTGCGACATGTTTATCATGTAATAATTATGGTCCTACATAATATATGGATAGAATAAAATTTGATTAACTTATAAATATTTATAAGTGTTGCGTTTTTTATATCGTAAGTGTATGACATTGTAACAAGTAATAGTAGACATTTGAGTCCTAATTATTGTTCCTACGAGAACTATAATTCAACACTCAATTTACTATTTCTATCTTCAATTTGACGAAAACAAACAAGAATCGTAAATTGTTGTGATTTTTATCTAACTACTTGAAAATAATGGGATGCATACAAAAATTGATTTCGAATTCAAATATGGAATGAATATTTGGGAACGGCAATTTTATCTAGAGATCACCTTTAAATCTTAATTTAGGGTTCACAAATCTAATGTAGTGTTCGGTTTTCTATTGTATTCAATTTATCCTCTTGAGTTTTCATTGAGCCTATTCACTTAATTCAATCATATCTCTATACAAATCAATCTTAGTTAGATGGAATATTAGTTCTAATATTTTATATAAGACTACAATAATTAGTATAGGTATTTCCACACGTTATACTAAATTACCAAATTTTAACATGTGGTCTGAATCTAAAAGTCACCTCTCGATTCATAAAAGATTTTCAAAATCATTGAATTATTGATCAAGTAATTCAAAGCATTAAGTACATGATTAAAATCAACACATATGTAATTAAAGAACATGAACCTTGTACAAAAGAAATAAAGGGTCTCAAAAAATTACATTGTTTTTCCTAATGAAAAACTTAAGTACTCATATAATAATAGAAGAAAAATAATAAAAAATTTGCATTGAGCATATCATTGAATTTTGAATTGAGATATAAAAAGTTTGATGAATCTTGAACTTAATTTCTCTTCTTTCCCCAACTGCCTGTCAAAGTCTTTCTATGACTCAGACTCCAAGTGTCAACCCTCAAATGGCCAACACATGTGATGTTAATCAAAACATTGGTCAGATTGACGAAGACTTTTGGTCAGGAATTTATATGTCCACCTTTGGAACAGGGACATCAAATGTTAGATCAAATCTACCAATTGCTGGTGTTTCTAGTCGGGAACTCGACGCTTTTCATGGAAATGTTCCTCTCTCAACTTCTGTGCCGGAAAGTGAAACTGCTTTGCCCAATATTTTGCAACTGCAGCAGTATCAATTTGGAAATTCAAATATGAGCAACGAGTATGGAAGGCTCCCTTCAATATCCAGCCATGTAACAAGAACACCAATTGCAATTCAGGCCCTGCCTGCCCAGGCCCCTGCTTCTGTCCTTCAACAGAGATCAAGAAATAGTACGAACACCTTTATGCAGAATAACCCTTCAGCAGCTGCTCAAGCCTCACCTTCTGCACGATTGGTCCCGGATGGTTTCTCTATGCTCGATTCAAGTTCATCTCAGGTGTCACAGATGCCTTCTTCTTCATTGCAGCAGTACTCGGGTATACAGGTAAGTTTCTATGCATAAAGTAATACAGTCCTTGTACAAGTATGATCAAATAATATGTATGGTTTCTCAATTATTCTGTTCTTTGCTGATTTGCGATCAGCAAAACCGTTCGGTTCCTTCTGTTCGTCCATCTCAGCATAATATTGGTCTTCAGGCTCCCCATTTGGTGCCAAATGCTTATAGAGTTTCAAATGAACGCCAAAGTACAAGTCAATTGCAGATGGCAAACCTTGCGGCTTCTCATGCAATGAATCAGTCTTTTGGACAAGTCCAATCATCAATACTACCCTCTGCCAATTTCTTGAGCCCTCAAATGCATGGGGTAGGTTCACAAAGTGGAGTTGATCGGTCAACAGGCGTTATTGGTAGTCAACAATCTCGTTTAATGGTCCCTAATCAGAGAAACGGACAAATGGCAAGGCCCGTTGAAACATCAAGAGCGCACACGTATTCACTGAATCCTGATGCCCGTAGGATGCCTTCTGTGTCCCACCAAATAGAGAATACAGGAGGTACATCAGTAACAGTCCCAAGAACAGATGCTTATGATCAAGCTGACCAAAATTGGAGGCCCACAGCTCGGATGCGTGGAGCCCTATCCGGACAAGCTTATTCTGATGCTTTAAACCAGTTTATTCTTCGGCCAACCTCACAACCACAGGCTGCTCGACCAATCTCAAATGCGGGCTCACTTCCAGGTAATGTCCGAGCACCATTGCAACCTCACATGGCTGATAGAGTTGCTCAGAGTCCTCAACTGCCAAATCATCCATCCATAGGACAGGCTAGTAGGCCTAGAGTATCTGGCGTTTCACCCGAGGGATCTTTTGGGAACTGATGTGTAGACTTAAAGGGGGGTAGCTAGGTGAGTCTTGGCCAAATATATCTCCCGCGGTCATTTATACATGTATTTCTGAATGCTTATGGCATGTAGAATTGGCGGGTTGTGCTCTCGGTTTTGTGGTGTTAGTTTGGGAACTACTAACTACAGATCTTTCAATGATGATGTTTTCTCTGACTCGCGAGTGATGAATGCCTTCTTCTGTAGGTATGAACTCACAATGTGTGTAAGACGTGTTTTGTTTATGCATGAATTTCTCCATTCCCATGCTTGTTTGATATTAATTGAAGTAAACTTAAATATTGTAGCTGTACTATATTTCATATTAAAATCACAATCATTTTACCTTCAATGTGCTACATGCGGAGACGAAATGAAAATAATAAAACTATTTAAATTTTTAAGAGCCTTGGCAAATGGCAATAACGCTTCGAAGTGAGTATTGCTAACAGGTGTTAGATGCGACAAGTCGTGTCGGTTAAGTTTTAAACTTTACAAACCTAAGCTTATCAAGACAAGCTTAGTGTAATAAAGTCATAATCTTTTTTTTAAAATTTTTTTTAATTATCTATATCATATAAAGTAAATAAATAAATAATGTGGAAAAATTAATCGGATTGCACGAAGGGGTATGTTGTAAATGGAATGCAAATGTAGTAATTTGGAGTTAACAAAACTAGTAGTCTGAGATTCAACTTCAAGGCTAATAGCTTAGACTTGATTTTGAGCACATTTGTGACAAATTTTTGTCCTCTCTATTAGCATCTTTGACAATGTTATCAATAAAGAATTCTCTCTCTCTGAGTTTCAGATCAATTTTCTTCATTTGTTTTAAAATAGAAGAGTTAGATTTGACAAAAATATTATTGAGATGTAACAAATTTGTGCAAAAAGGGGGAAAATTGAAAGTATCTGTGTAATTTGCCTACTTGTAAGGACGATCATAGCTGTGTGACAAAAAAGTAAAGGGAGAAGATTGAAGAAATTGCCTGTTTTTCATGATTGGAAACGATCTCTTATTATTGTTTATTATATAGACAGACTTAAAATAGGCATGTAGAGTAGAAGACTGAAAGCGATTATATATAAATACTTAAATAGTAAGAGTACAAATTACTACAATGTAAATGATTTATCATAATACAATTTTGAAAGTACGTACTAACAAATTTTTTTTAAAAAGCATATGATACTTGAAAAAAATCTTTACCTATTTGAAAGCTTCTTCAATGGTAAATAAACAAGAATGAGTTTACTTTAAGATGCCGTTAATAATCGGGCTGTCGAAACTTGTTATAATATGCAAAAATCGACTTGGCTCTAACATACATGACTCTGTAGTTTCTAACAAATGACCCCATCAGGCTAGGCAAATACGCCTTCGCAATACAGTAATGGGAAGGGAAAAAACTATTATTGAGATGAGTAATACGAGTGGCAAGACCAATGATACATAATGGGAAATGGAAAAAGACACCATCTTCGTCCCACAAAGATAAACTTGATTTTCTCTTTCTTCTGTTCCAAATTATTGATCACTTTCCTTACTGAAAGTATATATAATAATATTTGTTGGTTTTCTAATATGCTCCTATATATTATTCATTGCTATCAACAAGTATAGACTACTCATATTTAAATCATTATTTAATGTAGGGGTATATTAGGAAAAGAGTAAGAAAATTTTCTATTTTCAATTATATTAATAACATTTTCTTAATGTACGGAAATATAAACAAAACAAGCCTATTTTTATGGGGCAGATGTAATATTTATTATTTCTTGTTTGTACAAATACATAACACCCCTTACATTTTACTTGCATTTCTATACAGCATTGACATATTTGTTAGACACAAGTTCATGTCATACTTCTAATTTTGATAGAATCATTCTATCATAAATGAGATCTTCTATGATTTTGCACTTGAAGATTTCATTCTTCGACTCAAAAACTGGGCAGGTTTGGAAACTCTGAGAGAAATTGAAGCTGCTTCACCAGAGGAATCAAGGTCTCCATTAGTTTCTCACAAGGATGGTTGTGAATGCCTTCATAAGTGGTCACAACAATGCCAGTGTCTTTTGCGAGTCTCTGAATTTGTTTCTTTACATTGCATGTATGTTGCGTGCAACGATAGTAGCTCCTTAATTACACAATAAAAACAAGAAATTTTAATATGTCTTTTGATGGAAGTGGTACTTATGGTGCTTATTGTCTTATCTAAATGTAGAGGTGCTTAAAATCATCTAACTGTTCTTATGGGTAAGGATGATGATATATAAATAGCATTTTTCAATAAGAAATATATGATTATATTATTTCTCTTTGAGATCTTTAATCAGTGGAAATATGTGATGAATATTGGTGCTTAATTAGAAATGTAATGATAATGTATTTTTTTTTACACGAATTGAACTGTGGTACAGCTCCAAAACAAGAACAGATACATTTTTTTACAATTAATTGAGAATGAACCTCCCTAGTTGAGAAAACCTCTTTTCAATTGTTATTATTTTCGCTCTACTAGGTTAAGTATATCCCTTTTTTACAAATGTCCTATCTCATGGTTTCATGAAATATGGAGTGAGAGATAGTCCTGGGAATGGAAAAGGTTTGGTTATGAATTTTTATTTTTATTTTATTTTATTTATTTATTTATTTATTTTTTTGCTAATGTAAATTTGCAGTAGCAATGCTTTATTATTTTTCTTGTTCAATCCATTGTTGCATATATATTATAAATGAACAAATTATTTCATTTTTCCCATTTGTTGATGAATTCTTCTAAAATGCTAATAATAATGAAGATTAATATTTATCACGAGAAATAGGGTTTGTGAAAACTTGCACTGAAGACGAACATTATGAAAAAATCATCACCAACTTTAAATATCTAGAGTTTGCTAAACTTAAGCAAATAGAATATTCTAGAGACTTAATACTTGTTGAAAATGAAGACCACCACCATTCATGAATAATCTAGAAAATAAAATTGTGAAGCCGATAGAAGAATTCTCTAGAAAAATATAGGTTGTAAACTCCACCTCCATATTTTGCCTATATATATGTGTGTTGGCTGAATGTATGTGTGTGCATGATGAGAGAAAATGTGTGAAGAGAGTGAGAGCAAATAGAATAAGTGAAGAGAAAGACATAGTGAGGTGTTCTAGTGTCTTTGGTGTGTGTGTCCAAAATTGTGTAAAATTGTATTTCATCAATAAAAATTACTTTCTTTTGGTGTTTAAACTCTACAAATTGGTATCAGAGCAAGGTGGTCGGGGAAGAATTTTTTGGAGCTTCTTGAGTTTGTGAAGTTTTTACAAAGTTTGCTTGATTACGAGGAGGTAAATCAAATCATGTTCGGTGACCTACAAGTGGTAGGCGGTGTAAAGAAGCTCAACAATCATAATTACACCACTTGGCAAACTTGCATGGAGTCGTATCTCCAAGGGCAAGACCTGTGGGAGGTAATTGGCGGAAGTGATGTAACGCCACTAGAGAAGGCTAGAGCTGTGAAGAAATGGAGAATCAAAGTGGGTAAAGCTTTATTTGTTATAAAGACAACAATTGAAGAAGATTTGTTGGAGCACATAAGAGACAACTACACCAAAGGATGCATGGGACACGTTGGCGTTACTATTCTCAAAGAAAAATGACTTGAGGTTGCAGCTTCTGAAGAACGAGCTTCTCTCGATCACTCAAGGAGAATTAACCGTAAGTCAATACTTTTATAAAGTTAAATCTCTTTGTCGTGAAATTTCAGAGTTAGATGCTTCAAGTAAAATTTCGGAGTCTCGAATGAGAAGAATAATTATACATGGATTGAGACCCGAATTTAGAAGTTTTATCGCTGCAATACAAGGTTGCCCGAGCAGCCTTCATTAGTTAATCTTGAAAATTTGTTGGCCAACCAAGAAGCTTTAACCAGACAAATGTTAGGAGTCTCGATAAAGAAAGAATATGAAGAAGCATTATTTAGCTATAAAAGAAGAGGTGGTTTTCATCAGCAAAATTATAAAGAATTAAAAGAAGGTAAATTTGAAGGACGAGTTGAAGGAAGTTACCAAAGAAGGGGAGCTCAACAAAGTCGTAAAAAGAAAGGTTAGCAGTCTAAGAAATTTCAAAGAAATAATGACTTGTGTTTTGTATGTGGCAAACGAAGCCATTATGCTAGAGATTGTTGGTTTAAAAAGGAGTCAGTAGAAGGCAATATAGCTATCTCTAATGACCAAGAGAAATACAATAGTGGAGATGAAATGGGATGCTAAGATAACCACAACAACAATTGAGCAGATTCGAGAAAAGAAATTCAACTCGAGCGTGAAGGATGAATCAGCGTTGATGGTAGTCTTGCCTGAGCAAATAAATTGCGAAGATGATTAGACTGATGACTCATGAGAAGATGATTGGATTAATTTAGAAGAGGATATCGTGTTTCATAAAGAGTTTTCAAGGTGGACTCCGCAGAGGGAGGAACTATTAGAATTAGAAGAAGTGTTGGAAGAAACGCATATATCGCAGAGGATGGATCTGCTAGATCAGGCACCACAGAAGGTGAAGCAGACACTGAAGAGGGTGGATTTACTAGATTTAAAGGAAATGGATAACAAATCGAAAGAAGAAATCACGGAAGCACAACAAAGCTCTGGAAAAACTAAAGACTTACGAATGCTAAGTAATAAAGAAGAGCTTATGACAGTAACACAGAGTACGGAGGATCGACAAGGTCAAGAAGATATCGAGGTACGTACAAATTTGCAATCACAAATAAGAAAGTTCGGTGGACGTGAGAAAGTAAGTATCAAGTATGCAACTTTTGAAGAAAACAAGAATGCAAAAATGCTAAACCTATTTAAAGTCATGGATGCGTTGAAAAAAGGATCAAATGCTTCAAAAGTCATCGAGCTTGAGACACGACTAGACGAGAAGAAGAAGAAAAAGGTTAAAATGAAAAGTTTGTGCTGAACGAGAGAATTGAAGAAATTATCACCAACTTTAGAGTTTGCTGGACTTAAGCATATAGAATATTCTAGAGACTTATTCCTTGTTGAAAATGATGACCACCACCATTCATGAATAATCTGAAGAATAAAATTGTGAAGCCAATAGAAGAATTCTCTAGAAAAATGTAGGTTGTAAACTCCACCTCCATATTTTGCCTATATATATGTGTGTTGGCTGAATGTATGTGTGTGCATGATGAGAGAAAGTGTGTGAAGAGAGTGAGAGCAAATATAATAAGTAAAAAGAGAGACATAGTGAGGTGTTCTAGCGTCTTTGGTGTGTGTGTGTCCAAAATTGTGGAAAATTTTATTTCATCAATAAAAATTACTTTCTTTTGGTGTTTAAACTCTACACATTATACCTGGGATGAATACTATCCTTCACAGTTTTCTGCCCATATTTTCTCCATTTGTATCCATCATCAAGAATTTCCTCTGCACTTCTGGTATGGAAAGCAACCCTTGGTGGGATATATTTCTTCTTTCTTCCAGATTTCGCTTTAATTTTGTTTACGTTCTCCTCTTCCTTCATGTTCCTAGACAACGTCGATAAACTTGGAAAAACCAAGTTTTCTCCTCCATTAACCATGGAACTAGCCAAATCAATGTCTAAGGCATATCGAGAGTTTTGCATGGGTTGGTCTAGAAGGGACAGCGAATTCAACGAGGCCAATGGAAATGAAGGAGCGAAAAGATAAGGGAAGTTTTCGTCTTCCATGCATAAGTTGACAAAGATTCTATTAAGATTTGGACTGGGAAATGACCAAAGATTTATAGAGAGTTGGACAAACAATTTTTAGACTTGATGGACAAATGGATGAAGGGAAAGCTTCCTTTTGAATGTAGGGAAAGTGGCCTTAATTAACTTGTACCCAGGAGAAATTAAGCCAACCGCAATTCACCTACTTTGATCAGTTCAACTCCTTTAAGGTACAATTGCAAACAATATATAATATGATAATTGGCTCAAATGTGGTAAAAAGTAAGTGGTATAAAAAAAAATGTTAGACAAATATGTACCCTAGGTTTAAGGTTTTCTTGGGGTACAAACCAATTGAGTGCAGTTAAGGTTGTTTGGAAAATGATAGAGATAATACCTCTTGATGGGCATACCCAGATAGAAAACTTCTATGATTTAGTCTAATGGTTGCATTTTATATTTTTCATAACTTCACCTACACACCCAATTTTCATCACACTGAAAAAATTAACTATGTAGCACACATGTTGAAGCCTTTTTTTTTTTTCCTGAAGTTTTTTTCTTTTTCAGTAATATTAGTTAGAATTTTTTTTCTTATATCAATTTTATCACCAAAAGAAAGCATAAAATAGTAAATTTGTAAGCCCCGTATCGAATGTGCAAAGCTAGGATTTTTTTCTATATGTTTATAATCAAATTAATTAATAATTTTATATGTCAAACAATATATATCATGTGATATATTTTTATTTTAAAAAAAATAATATATTCTTTTATCCTGAATTTGATACATTTCTACAAACATGCTATATATCAGGCTTGGAGACAGATTCAAAATCAGGGAAGACACGTGTCGACTCGGGATTGGAATGTTTGATTATATATATAACAATCAATCATTAATTCACACATCAATCTGTTTCTTACAATTCTATTTTTGAGTCTGTTCAAGAGAAATTATTCATATTTCCTTTTTCTTCTGAACAAGTGTTTATTGGACAAACCAACATGATTCCACGAGACACGAAATATACAGTATAATAATGGCGTGTGTGCGTGTAAAAGTATATAATTAATAGGAGGCAATGCTTCATTAATACTCATCTTTATTAGCAGATAAACACAACTTTTTGAGTAATTAAGTTGCTCAAACACTTTCAATTGCGTGAATTTCGTTTTGTTTCTATATGTTTATAATCAAATTAATTAATAATTTTATATGTCAAACAATATATATCATGTGATATATTTTTATTTTAAAAAAAATAATATATTCTTTTATCCTGAATTTGATACATTTCTACAAACATGCTATATATCAGGCTTGGAGACAGATTCAAAATCAGGGAAGACACGTGTCGACTCGGGATTGGAATGTTTGATTATATATATAACAATCAATCATTAATTCACACATCAATCTGTTTCTTACAATTCTATTTTTGAGTCTGTTCAAGAGAAATTATTCATATTTCCTTTTTCTTCTGAACAAGTGTTTATTGGACAAACCAACATGATTCCACGAGACACGAAATATACAGTATAATAATGGCGTGTGTGCGTGTAAAAGTATATAATTAATAGGAGGCAATGCTTCATTAATACTCATCTTTATTAGCAGATAAACACAACTTTTTGAGTAATTAAGTTGCTCAAACACTTTCAATTGCGTGAATTTCGTTTTGTTTGAGAATTATTTATCCTGAAATATTCACTTGACAGGTTCCACATATCTCAAAGTCTCAAGTTTGAGTTTCAGTTTGCCCCAAATGCAATTGTTTTGACATATTATCTCACTATTATTTTATGTTCTTTGTGATTTTTATTGATTTACTCTATTCCAAGTGATGGAAACAAAGTAACCTCCATGGTGTAGCGTCTCAAATTTTAAATTCTTTAGTAATCAGTATATCGATTTATTGTATGCCTCGAATTTTCTCACCAGTTGTCCATGGCGATATGATTTAGTGTACGTTTGGCAAAGTTTAAATTTTTATAAGTTGATCAAATATATTTTTATCATACATTTCATAGGATCTACAACTTATTATCTACACATTCTTTAGAATCCATTTATTATCTACTAAGCATCGTTACTTAGTTTATGCTAACCAATACTGACATGATATGTCAATTAACTAGTGAACATATTTATGATGGGTTCCAAGAATAAAATTAGATTTGTTGAATTAATGTGTCATGTCATTGTTGCGACATGTTTATCATGTAATAATTATGGTCCTACATAATATATGGATAGAATAAAATTTGATTAACTTATAAATATTTATAAGTGTTGCGTTTTTTATATCGTAAGTGTATGACATTGTAACAAGTAATAGTAGACATTTGAGTCCTAATTATTGTTCCTACGAGAACTATAATTCAACACTCAATTTACTATTTCTATCTTCAATTTGACGAAAACAAACAAGAATCGTAAATTGTTGTGATTTTTATCTAACTACTTGAAAATAATGGGATGCATACAAAAATTGATTTCGAATTCAAATATGGAATGAATATTAGGGAACGGCAATTTTATCTAGAGATCACCTTTAAATCTTAATTTAGGGTTCACAAATCTAATGTAGTGTTCGGTTTTCTATTGTATTCAATTTATCCTCTTGAGTTTTCATTGAGCCTATTCACTTAATTCAATCATATCTCTATACAAATCAATCTTAGTTAGATGGAATATTAGTTCTAATATTTTATATAAGACTACAATAATTAGTATAGGTATTTCCACACGTTATACTAAATTATCAAATTTTAACATGTGGTCTGAATCTAAAAGTCACCTCTCGATTCATAAAAGATTTACAAAATCATTGAATTATTGATCAAGTAATTCAAAGCATTAAGTACATGATTAAAATCAACACATATGTAATTAAAGAACATGAACCTTGTACAAAAGAAATAAAGGGTCTCAAAAAATTACATTGTTTTTCCTAATGAAAAACTTAAGTACTCATATAATAATAGAAGAAAAATAATAAAAAATTTGCATTGAGCATATCATTGAATTTTGAATTGAGATATAAAAAGTTTGATGAATCTTGAACTTAATTTCTCTTCTTGTTCCAAATCTTAATTCCAAACCCTTGATTTCTTGTTTTTCTTCTTTGATTTTACTCTCTAATTCTCCAAGTTCTGTTCTCTGTCTCTCAATGTATGTAACTCTTCAAAAGTATTTCCATTCTTATATTTATACTTCCCTTAACATTTTTCCCGATTTTGGAATTTTTATGTACTTTAAACAGGCAAAAAATCCACACCCTAGACGCATCATGCGACACCTATGCACCAATGGCAACACCTCTCGGAAAAAATCAATACTACACTTTCTTTAGTATTTGTATTGTAACTTTCTCTCCCGATAAGTAATATAATGGATCTTTGAATCCGGATTATCATTCACATGAGAACCGCATTCAATACTTAATTTATTATTTCTACTCCTATTTGATGAAAACAAACAAGAATTGTGTTTTTTTATCTAACTTATTGAAAATAGCGGGATGTACACAAAGATCGATCTAGAATTCAAATATGAAATGAATATGAGGGCAAAATAATTCATCTTTTGATCACCTTTAAGTCTTAATTGAAGATTCACAAATCTAATATAATATTTGATCGAATTCTTCTATTGTATTCAATCTACTCCCTCGAGTTCTCATTATGCACACAAAGATCAATTGAAAATTCATATATAGAATAGATATTACGCATAATAAATTCATTTATTGATCACCTTTAAATTTTAATTCAAGATTCATAAATATAATGTAGAGTTTGATCGAATTCGTCTATTGCATTCAATTTACTCTGATCGAGTTCTTATTGAGCTTATTTAACTAATTCAATTTCATATCTATATGCGAATCAATCTTAGTTAAACAAAATATTACTTCTAAGAATTCATAAAAGACCGCAATAATTATTATATATATCTCTATACGTTATACTAAATTATTGAATTTTAACATTTGGTCTAAATCTAAAACTCACCTTTCGATTTGGAAAATATTCATAAAATCATTGAATTATGGATCCAGTAAATCAAAGCATTAAGTACATGATTAAAATCAACACATATATAATTAAAGAACTTGAATATTGAATAAAAGAAATAAATGATCTTAAAAGATTACATTATTTGCCCTAATGAAAAAATTAGCTATTCATAATAATAGAAAAAAAAAACAAAAGATTTGCATTGAGTATATTACCAGATTTTGAATTGAGATGTAAAAAATTGGATGAATCTTGCACCAATTCGCCTTCTTGTTCCAAATCTTCTCTTAACGTTTTTCTCGAATTTGGAGTTTTTATGAACTTTAAATGGTCCAAAAATTTGCTCCCTAGACGCATCAGGCTGCATCTACATGGTGCCGTGGCAAAGACATTGTGATGCCAAAGTTCAGCATTGTACCTCTTTTAGTATTTTTATCATAATATTCTCTTCCGATATACGATTGAAGAGTTTCAAATTGGACTGTAAAGATAACTTAAAGGGCTAAATTTTACTAGGTGCATCTCGTTTCCAATTCAAACATTTACAAGGCCAAAAATGGGTCTCAATCTATGCTAAAAATATGGAACATCCTTGTGCGATTGAATATTGATTTATGAATATATTTTGGCCATGTTTCACTCATTTTGACTTATATTTACATCCAACTTAACCCTAGTATTCTCGAATCTTCATCGTGGGGTCCGACACAATTTTTGAGTATTTACACTTTAGTCCCAAAACTTTGGATCTTGCTCTTTCTCACTAATTTTCGCTTCTTTCTTTCAGTTTCACTTCTATTCATCGAGTTTTACCTAATAAACGAAATATACAATAAATTAGGCTATAATTATTTGAAAGAACTAATAAATATCTATAATTTTAGGTCCAAATAAGTGTATAAAATACATTTATCAATAAACTTTGATAACCATGCACTTCAATTAGTCCCAACAGGCAGATTTTTTCAATTTTACTGTCAAAATGACACGTGCAAGTCATGGGCCTGACATAATTTAGCTCAACTTTCCTATTGTATCCCCCACTATAATGGTGTAGGGGTTGAGGGGAGGTTAATTACCATGTACTGACGCAACTCAATGGATTGCACTTAGGGTTGTTATTGTAGGGTCCATTTCGGAAGGTTAACTTGTTAGGTGGAGTAACTTAATTACTTCTAGGACCAGGCTAGACGACCTGTGCGGATGACCGCGTGGGTGACCACACACACACATACACGTGGGGTCGGCATTTTTTTATTCAGGGGAGACCCCTATGCCATGTGAGGTTACAGTCATTGGTGCGGTGAATAGCGCGGGTTGTTTAGCAAAATTCTTACTTCTAAGCCTATTGTCTACCTCTATATGCAACTGATATGAGAATGTGCTTGCACTTTTTTGACAGTCATCCATATTATTTTCTAACCACCCCTTAGAAGGAAAAATCTCATAAAGTGATCCATGGTTGGTATTAGCAGAAAATCCCCAAACATATAGGGGGAAAGCCCCTTTGACAACCCCTGGCGCTAATGCAAATCCCCTAACATATAGGGAGAAAGCCCCTTTGACAACCCCTGCACGTCCAGGGATTGTCACCCAAAAATAATTAAACATATAGTTACACAAGAGTTGTGCATCCACTCATTTATCCATTCACCCTGCCAACAGTGGGCCGAAATGATGGCTACTCAACACTATTCTTGCACCATTTTCAATCCACACACACATATATATATATATATATGTATGCTCACACAGTGCTATTGTTGGTTGGCCTAATTCAAAATGATACAGAAGCAGTCAGGCTTTTTGCACATTTGGATCCCACAACAGTCATGGGTGCAACTTTTGAGGGATCTTTGGCTGCTTTTCTTGGCTTACATAAAGAAGACTGTTAAATGGTGTATTTTAATTATCATAACTGGCGATTATAATGTACATCCGGCAACACCACAAGTTGTCACATCAATTGTAGGGGGATAAATTAAAAAAAAAAACCGTTCAAGTGGTAACATCAACAATGGGCATTATATCTTCTACCCACAATAGATACGAGATCACTTCCGTTCTAATTATACAACCTCTTGTTTTCTTGACACATACACACTAGGAAATAGAAGGTGCTAAAATGTGGCCGATCAAATACATGAACAAGAATGTATGTTTCGTGAGGTAAACTAGTATTGAAAGAAAAAAGGAAAAAGAATCTAAAATCTCGTAACATCTTTAGTACTAGTCTGTTTATATATAATCGATATATAGTATAGGCTTCCTTGAAATTATAACACTTATGCATTAATGAAGATATGAGGGAATAACAAAATGTTGGAGATGCTTTACATATTGAAGTTGCAGTATATATCAGTATTAGAATTCTCTCGCAGGTTATATATTTAGGTGCTAATTTTTGTTCTTAATCTTTTAATATTAGCAAGAACTCAAAGGAAATTGTTGTGCTGAACTATGGCAGCTGATAGGCAATATTTCTAAATTAAATCCATCAAACTCTTCTAACCCGGAGAAGAAATCATCACTAAATATCAACTCATCATCTTCTTTACCCTCTTGATTGCATTTTGCTTGAAGAAATTCTTCTTCCACTGGTGAAGGCAAAACGGTTTCTGGAGCAGAAATTCTTAAATCAGAAATGGAATCCTCAGTTGTTTCCTGCTTGATATTGCTTCTATAATTAGGGCTCTTTGATGCTGGAAATTTCTGACGGATGGTACCAGCTAAAGAATTTCTTCGTGTTGGCTTGCCGTGGCTATGTTCTGCGGTATATGTTATGATAAACATGCCTGGATCAGTACAGCTTTGCTCAACTTGTTTTCTTGCCAAACATCCTTTTGAGCTGCTACATCTATAGTAGCTTCTGTTTTTCACATAGAAAAAGGTACTTCAGTACAGGATGGATTTTGTGTACATGCCTATGAGTGAGCTAGATTTTGTTCTAGTGATGCCATTGTTATGGTTCGAAGTACACAGATTTATAATAGTTCATCCATGAGAGTTACACGTCCACTCGCTGCTACAAGTTTTCACTATATCCACATCTCAAGAAAACAGCCACCTGAGATTTTTTTATATGTAGTACGTATACTAGTTTGATTCACGGTCTTCAAGAAAACTGAAAATCATGTATAATGCATCCAAGCATTGCTGCACTCCGTGTGTGTGTGAAAGTTTGAGAGAGAGAGAGAGATGAACCTTGGATAGGGGGAACCCTTAATAGGTTTCTGGCCATATTTGCGCCAAGCCCAAATATCAGAAGAGAGACCCTCAGCGGAAACTTGAACCACAACTCTTTTATGCTGATTCTTCCTGTGAATGAACACCGAATACTGTCATCGTCTAATCTTAAGAAAAATCATAACTGCATTAACTCACAATAAAATATAAACTAGAAAGTCAATTTATAAGTTAGCAAGCCTTCTCTTGTATTTTGGTGTATAAGCATTAGTCCTAGTAGTAGAATCACTCGTCTCCGAAGGATTATAATCAGTCTGCTTCTCTTGAACAACATTTCCTGGAGTTTCTTCTTTAAATTCAACAACAGTCTCAGCAGGAACAGAATTTGTCACGGCTGGATAAAACGGCTTGTAAAGCTCTTCTAGTTCATCACCGAAAAAATTAACAGCTTCGCAAATTTCAGGAGAATCGAAAACGAATTCATGATCATATTTCAGATCGATTCCAAAAATGGAATTTTGATCATCAACACCGGTATTGATAATATTTCTAAAATCACCACTAGATCCTCTAACTACAGCCTGCAAACCCCAATTCTCCATCCCACAAAACTCCTCCATGAACAAGAAAATGTTCTTGAGCAAGCAAATACGAAAATAAGAAAAGTTTATAAGCAGCCGCTGACTTTCTTGATTCTGAAGGATTTCTAAAGAGATAAACCAATGAGAAAAATGCAAATGGAAGCTTGTTTATATATACAAAGGGCTCTATACAAACACTAGAAAGAACTGGTTTTTTGCAATTTTTTCCAATTAGATTGGGTTGACTTTTGATGAATGTCAAAGGTGATCCAGCTGCTGATAAGAAAATTATGTAGAACACGCTTTCACCGCAGATACTCGCTTTGCAGTCCATATTGTTGACGAGATTTTCAAGACCAAGAATAGATTAAAATACTGAATTAAGCTGAAATTTCAGATTAATTTAATGTATTATGAGTTTTTTTGCTTATGTCATTTAAACGTGTGTGTAAACAAATGAAAATTGAATCTTTCCTTATTGTGATATTATTAGCTAGATGTTCAAAGATGATCTAGCTAGTTGAGTTAACTTGCTATCGATATTAAAAATAAAAAATAAAATAAAATAAAATAAAAAATAAAAAGGCGCAATATCAATTGATTTTTTGGACGAAATATTATGTTAGTAATAAAAAAGGGTTGAGGCACAATTTTGAAACATTACATCATGCGTGACATGTCGTGTGCTTTGAAATTGAATCTTCTTAATTCCCAATTCCAATTTCGACCAGGAAAGGAATTTTTATATTCATTAGTTTGGTCATGAATCATTGATCAGATACTTCGTTATTTATAAAAATTATGTTTTTAATATTCTTTTTTATTTTCAAATTTTTAATGGAGTAAATTTCCTTCGATAACTTGATGTCATGTATTGCTGTTTAAACTATTTAAAGGATAAAGATTGGCTTCATAAAACCTGTCAAAACTTTCTTTAATTAATTTAACTTTTTCAAAATTTATAGTCTATTCTTTACCTATTCGAAATATCTCGTAGATATTTTAGTGTGTAGTACGTTATATGTCATGAACACCAATAAACACGCAACTCAAATGCTCGGCATAATCAAGTCGAATCTCCACGATATAGTGGTCGAATTAATTGATTTATTCATAACCCTAAAGGACATTAATGCTATAATATCTTTGCAATTTGATAATATCATGTAAATGCATTTTAATCTGAACAAGTTGTTCCTTTTTTTTTTCTTGGTATAAATGGAATGATATTCAAGTACAATAGGATCATTAATTAATTTATTAATTAATTTTAATTTTCCCTTAGAAATTATCTATTTGGATACCTTTCTCTAGTCTTTTTTGAGGGCACATAATTTCTATTCCATTGATACGAGCATTTTATCCCCATTATTTGGTATAATGGATGGCCTAACTATTTAAGAGGCTATTGATAGTGAAACATCAGAAAAATTTAGCTTTTTTTTTTTTTTTTTTTTTTTTTTTTTTGGGGTTTTTTTTTTTTTTTTTTGGTTATATGAGGATTAATTAACTTAAACATCTAAATTTGTAATACTGTCCCCAAAAGCATAATATTTTTCCTTAAAAATTCTAAAAAGACAGATTTATATATTTAATTTTGGGTGAGTTTTTTTTTTTCTCTCTCTTCTCTTGAAGTACGCATTTTCCAATAAAATAATATTATACATAAAACGAAAATTTTTCTTTCTTTTTCAACCATACATTCCCCAAACTACTATTCCATAAATTATAATATCAAATAATGGGGGCCAAACGTGGGCTAGAAGAGTAGATATGTCCCCTATATCTCATGTCTTCACGAAAAACTCTAATATTTAAAAATAATATACAAGTACGACAGATTTATCCACTTTCTTTTGTAACTTCCAAAATTAATAGAACCATATGTCCATCAATTAACTGATAAATAAGTTTATCATGGATCCCAAAAATTAAAATAAATTTGTTAAATTAATATGTCATGTCATCGTTGCTTAGTTGATGAACTGATCATTTATATATATATATATATATATATATATATATAGACACACATACACACACGGGCGCACAATCTTGCAAGTT
>NW_019256804.1:0-1123 GCF_002742605.1 Olea europaea var. sylvestris
AATTTTTTTATTCATTTTTTCTTTTTCCCTAATGGAAAAATAACATTAGAACTTTTGCAATATAAAAAGTTTCGGTTCAACCTGTCCTTTTTAAAGAGGCATTTTTAATTCTTCAATAGGTTAGGAACATAATGTAGTCCTAAGGGATGAAGAGTCAACCTCAAAGTATCATACCTTCCTGTCCTAATGTACTTTATAACATTTACACATGCTTTAAAACTTAGGCACTCAACGTTAAACGGCTGTGTCAAAATTTTCATTTTAATTCAGCTTTTAATTTCAACATTTCTAATTTGTAGACAACACAAAGCATGCTCATAATTTTTAATTTTATTTTTGTGGAAATGACCAAAATAATCAATTTTTGACTTTGTATTTACAAATATATCACTTTTTTTTTTTTGGCATCGCAAGAATGTCTATTTAGACATATTTGCCCCTCTATATAATCTCAAATACCCTACATGTCCTAACTAAATGAGAATTGACCAATGGAAGAAATTGTACCAAAATTAAATGAGATTTGACCCATTGGAAGAAGTTGTATAAAAATCTGCCGTATGAATTTGAATAAAAAGGGAAAAAATTAGACCCAAAACCAATGGAAAAAGTTGTACAAAAATCTGCCTCAATTTTTATAGCCTCGTTCATATTCTTCCTCTCTCTATGGCCGGTGCATTCGAAAGATCCAAGAAGGTCGAAAGTCCACTTCTCTTTCAAGTCTAAGCAAGCCGTCGTCAACTCGCCATCCACGCCGCTGCCTGCATAGCCCTGTCGTGCCGGTATCAAATATTATTTGTATGTAATATGCGTTTATGTTTCAATATTCTTTCTCTTTTTTATTGCATCCAACAATTTGTTAAGTGAAGTGGGCTGAATTAGGGCTATTTTATTGAAGTTTCGAAAACCATTATGAAGATTCTAATGAAAATGCAGTATCCAATTTTCAGTTTTATAAAGAAACTACAGGGCGAAGAAATAGTTTTTTTATTTGGTTATTTTTCTGTAGTTTCAATTCAAATGGGGAAATTAGAAATAGGAGATAAGTCGTGAAGATTTGACTTGAAATTTTCGTGGAAAGGCTAGAATGTGATATCATGACTCCATTTATCTTCCTCTTGAA
>NW_019256805.1:0-1123 GCF_002742605.1 Olea europaea var. sylvestris
GCAAATTGTCAAAGCTGGAAACATGGAATTGCATACATCAAGAGATTATATTTTGACAATCTTTCGAATAAAAGAAGAAAAAGAAAAACCAAAGTCATTGTATTTGGATACACACAATTTCTGCAATTTAACAAATCATTTAGCATGCAACATTATAATAATACCAAGATTTATTGAGGCAGGTAAACTATTTCACAAATAAACAAACATATATTTAACTTATAGGGGAAACAAGATACTTTTGATGAATATGCTCTACAGCCTCTTGAGCAATTTGATCATGGCAACTATCAATATCTTCAATTAGTGTTTTGATTGCCTCAATAACGAAATGCTTTAATTTGCGGCTTAATGAATATTTGTCATCTGCAGCAAAATACCGTTATTATAATGTTTAGAATAGATCAGGGATTGAACTGCTTTAAAGACTGCGTTTTTATCTATTGTAACTTAATGATTCCAAAGAATATACAATGAGGGTGCATGTAGATTTACATTTCTCTTCAGAATCTACCCCAAAAGTGTATATACGACCAGAGGCCTTGGCACTTGGTGCATCCTCTAGAAGGGCATGTAATGATGGAGCACATAAAGAACTTCTATACTTATCAGCAATGGCAGTGGCAGAAGACGATGGAACTGCCTCGTGATCATGCAGAATTTCTTCATCATCACGCTCAGTCGATAAATTTAAATCCCCAGTATTACTAGTCAGAATAGAAACATCCTCCTCTCTAATTATATGCAGGACACGTCTCACAATATTCCCAACAGCCAACTCTGCATTTCAACCAATGTCATGCTACTATAATATTATAGTTTTTACTATAAGCCATGAGAAAAATTTTATATGCACCACAAATTCTTTATACTTTGCAATACAAAGAAAATTTAGAACCAAGCATATGCTATACCACCTAAAGCAGGAACTTTCATAAGTATCATCTCTGCATGAAACTATGTACTCAAAGACTGACATATTTTGTGACTTCATGTATCTCTAATATGAAAGGCATATTTAACGTGTGTCACTGCCTAAAATAGAACTACAATATAAACTTAAACGATATCAAACCACTACCTTTAAACTTTACATTCTGGAGAAATTATACTGAATGAAGTT
>NW_019256806.1:0-1123 GCF_002742605.1 Olea europaea var. sylvestris
CAGCGTCGCTAAAAATGACGAGATTACCCCCTGCGCGATTTTTGTTTCCGATCAACCTGTCAAATTTTAGCCTATTCCGACACCGTCGCGAAAAAAGAAGAAATTGCCCCCGGCGCGATTTTTGTTTCCGCTCATCCTGTCAAATTTCTGCCCATTCCGACACAATCGCGAAAAATGACGAAATTGCCCCCGGCGCAATTTTTGTTTCCGATCAACCTGTCAAATTTCAGCTCATTCCGAAAGCGTCGCGAAAAATGACGAAATTACCCCCGGGGTGATTTTTGTTTCCGCTCATCCTGTCAAATTTCTGCCCATTCCGACACAATCGCGAAAAATGACGAAATTGCCCCCGGCGCAATTTTTGTTTCCGATCAACCTGTCAAATTTCAGCTCATTCCGAAAGCGTCGCGAAAAATGACGAAATTACCCCCGGGGTGATTTTTGTTTCCGCTCATCCTGTCAAATTTCTGCCCATTCCGACACAATCGCGAAAAATGACGAAATTGCCCCCGGCGCAATTTTTGTTTCCGATCAACCTGTCAAATTTCAGCTCATTCCGAAAGCGTCGCGAAAAATGACGAAATTACCCCCGGGGTGATTTTTGTTTCCGCTCATCCTGTCAAATTTTAGCCCATTCCGACACCGTCGCGAAAAATGATTAAATTGCACCGGCGCGATTTTTCTTTCCGTTCAGCCTGTCAAATTTTAGCCCATTCCGACACCGTCGCGAAAAATGACGTAATTGCGCCCGGAACGATTTTTGTTTCCGATCAGCCTGTCAAATTTTTGCCCATTCCGACACCGTCACGAAAAATGACGAAATTGCCCCCTGCCCAATTTTTGTTTCCGATCAACCTGTCAAATTTCAGCTCATTCCGAAAGCGTCGCGAAAAATGACGAAATTACCCTCGGGACGATTTTGGTTTTCGCTCATCCTGTCAAATTTTAGCTCATTCCGACACCGTCGCGAAAAATGACGAAATTGCCCCCGGCGTGATTTTTTTTCCGATCAGCCTGTCAAATTTTAGCCCATTCCGACAGCGTCGCTAAAAATGACGAAATTACCCCCTGCGCTGTTTTTGTTTCCGATCAACCTGTCAAATTTTAGCCTATTCCGACACCG
>NW_019256807.1:0-1123 GCF_002742605.1 Olea europaea var. sylvestris
TCAAAGTTAGATGTATGAGGAAGCAACTGAATTGGACCGGAACCTGGTTGTTGCTCAGTTCCATGAAGAAAAATACTCCCTCCATCCCAATTATATAGGTTGAGTTTCATTTTTCTCTTGCCCCAAATGTATAGTCCTGTTTTCTAATTTAGAATATTTTGTCTTGTTCCTTTACCAATATACCCTTATTCAATTTTCCCCACTTAATATGCCAACTTCTTGAAATCATCAAAATACACACATTTCTCACTTTTTGAAAACACGGAACAACTCTTATTTCTTTTTCTTCAAATTAAATCATTCAAATTCTTTACTAGTTTCAACAATAATTTTCTACCACATATTGAAAATTAAATAAGGGTACTACCACATATTGAAAATTAAATAAGGGTAAACTAAGAAAGATTTTGGTAAAAATTAATTTTTCAATGATATTAAAGAAGATTTCTTCATCCGTGTGAAAAACGAAACAAGCCTACATAATTGGGACAGAGGAAGTACTTATTTTGGTTCTAAAAACCGAGAACTGGAAGGTTCCGTTTTGATTCTCGATTTTTACTTTAGCACCGAATTCATAAATCGATCCTGATGCTGCACTTTTGTTTTTCATTTTTAACGAAACTAGGGCCAAGAAGCAAAATTTATGTTGACTGATTTTGTTGGAATACTAGAAGTAATTAATTTTGGATGTAAGATTTTCTTTAATTTAAGATTATAAGCTTTCTTAATTGTTAATTTTGATCATGTTTAGTATTTAATATTATTAATATCCTTTAATTCTACCCCCACGAGCATGGTGCAGTGGTAAAGCAAGAGAGTTCTCTACGAAGCATTAGAGGTTTCGCGGCAGCTGGAAGGCAAATGTTTTGCGAAGGCAAAATTATGATATGCTTTGTCGTCCTTTCGAGGCTCCTATCCACATGTTGTAAAGGGAGGTCCACATAGAGGAGAACCACATCCTGAATGTCCGCCTCAAGTGTGTATAAAATTGTGATCGCATCCGGATTTACCTGAGTGGCGAAGCGGGAAAAAGTCGACACTCCTTAGAATTAGTTAGGCGAAATTCGAACATCTGAGTCACAAAAAAATTAAAAATAAAATAAAATATATATATATATATATA
>NW_019256808.1:0-1123 GCF_002742605.1 Olea europaea var. sylvestris
AATTTGCCGAAAATGATCAAAACCGAAGTTATCATGAAATCATAAACAACTTTTCATTAGCTCAATTCCAATCGAATTAGACGAGCAATTCGCCAAAAGCGAACAAAACCGAAGTTATCATGAATCAAAAACCTCTTTTCATTGCCTCGATTCAAGTCGAATTAGGATTGCATTTCGCAAAAAATGTTCAAACCAGAAGTTATCATGAAGTCAAAAACTACTTTCCATTGGCTCAATTCCAATCGAATTAGACTAGCATTTCGCCAAAAATGAACAAACCCGAAGTTATCATAGAATCAAAAAGCACTTTTCATTGGCTCCATTCCAATCGAATTAGACTAGCAATTCGTCGAAAATGATCAAACCCGAAGTTATCATAAAATCAAAAACTACTTTCCATTCGCTCAATTCCAATCGAATTAGACTAGCATTTCGCCAAAAAAAGAACAAACTCGAAGTTATCATTGAATAGAAAACCACTTTTCATTGGCTCGATTCCGATCGAATTAGACTAGCATTTCGCCAAAAATGAACAAACCCGAAGTTATCATGAAATCGAAAACCACTTTTCCTAGGCTCGATTCCAATTGAATTAGACTTGCAATTTGCCGAAAACGAGCAAACCCGAAACTATCAAGAAATCGAAAACCACTTTTCATTGGCTCGATTTCGATCGAATTAGACTAGCAATTCGCAAAAAATGAACGAACCCGAAGTTATCTTGAAATCAAAAACTACTTTCCATTGGCTCAATTCCAATCGAATTAGACTAGCATTTCACCAAAAATGAACAAACCCGAAGTTATTATGAAATTGAAAATCGCTTTTCGTTGGTCGATTCCAATCGAATTAGACTTGCAATTCGCCAAAGATGAACAAACTCGAAGTTATCATAGAATCAAAAAGCACTTTTCATTGGCTCCATTCCAATCGAATTAGACTAGCAATTCGTCGAAAATGATCAAACCTGAAGTTATCATGAAATCAAAAACCACTTTCCATTCGCTCAATTCCAATCGAATTAGACTAGCATTTCGCCCAAAAAAGAACAAACTCGAAGTTATCATGAAATCGAAAACCACTTTTCATTGGCTCGACTCCGATCGAATTAGACTAGCAATTC
>NW_019256809.1:0-1123 GCF_002742605.1 Olea europaea var. sylvestris
AATTGGTCCTTTGACTTGAGGTCGTCATGGTACCTTATATGAGGACAGTCATACTTTGGCGATGTTGGATGTTGCTCTGAAAATGGTCGCTAATACGACATCGTTTGGATACGTCAAGAATCGTATGAAGGTCGTGATTGATCAATAAATGATTCGTCACTCTTAGATAGTAGGAGATTATGATCTGCGTTTCATTCAATTAAGTCAATAATGAAATCTTTGGCCAAGGTGTACTCATAAGTCGAAAAAGGAGTTTTCGACTTATATTGACTTAATAGTGGAGTGAAAGATATGATCGATGATCGAGATTGACACAATTCCATATCTCGTAATTGATCGGATCATATTGACGAAGGGATTATAATTTCACGGTAAACGAACGAATTTGGTTTTATCATACCACGTGACATTTCCCGTCACATGTATTGCCCTAACACATTACTAGATGTTAATCAGGGACAGTGAGTGTGATTTGACGATAAATTAAAAGGGTGTTTTAATTTATCAATTTTGATTAGATCAAATAATAGTTCACGTCGTTAGGTATCGTGGTCGGGAACCTAATGGGTTGCACACAAAAGAGAATTGAAAGATTGCAAATTGCCAATTGGTTAATTTAACAATCGTTGGATAAATTAATTAATTGGATTTGTTATTTATATTGCCGAATTAATTAATTCACGGACCGGGTTTAAAAATTGGATTAATTAAATATTGGACCGAACCGGGCCGAGTCTGTTTGGATTTATATAAATACATAGCTAGGGTTTGAGGTCCATATGGTCTTCATTATTCTTGCTGACACAAGAGAAAACCCTAGAAGCTGCAATCTTATTCTCTGTGTGGATCACCGTTGGAGGCTGGACAATTGGACAGCTGTGGTGGCGAATCAAGGTTGATGGAATGAAAAGAAAAGCAAAAGGATTGTAGAATTCTTCGAAGGTACAATCCTTATCACAAATTCTATCTAAACACAAAGGCGATTCTTGGTGGAAATCGAAAATTATTTTAAATTCCGCTGTGCATGTATAAGTAGATTGCCAACAGTGGTATCAGAGCCTACTTTGTGTTTGTTAGGAATTGATTTGCATGATTGAATAATCAAATGTTGATTGTACATATT
>NW_019256810.1:0-1123 GCF_002742605.1 Olea europaea var. sylvestris
GGGGACTAAGAGGAGCTTCCTTTATGATGACCTTATCCAGAAGATAAGGAATAGGATATTAGGTTGGGCCTCACGATTACTATTGCCTGGGGTCGTATTACATTACTGAGGTCAGTACTTTCTTCCATACCTTTACATCTTCTTCAGATTATGCAGTCGCCCAAGGCAGTGCTGAAGAAACT
Source organism: Olea europaea var. sylvestris (assembly GCF_002742605.1). Classification (NCBI taxonomy): domain Eukaryota; kingdom Viridiplantae; phylum Streptophyta; class Magnoliopsida; order Lamiales; family Oleaceae; genus Olea; species Olea europaea. Next base: position 183 of record NW_019256810.1, read on the forward strand.
TGAGAGCATCTTTGCCCGATTTCTATGGGATTCTAAGGATCAAGCACGACGTCTACATTGGAGGAGTTGGAAGGCGATTTGCCTTCCTGCTGATGAGGGAGGCCTGACCTTTAGGAGATTACAAGATGTGGTGGACACATTCTCCATGAAGCTCTGGTGGCTGTTCCGATCTCAGAGGTCACTTTGGGCTCAGTTTTTACTGGGCAAGTATTGTAAGGGGACGCATCCTTTACTTGTAGCAGTTCCCAGATCAGCTTCCCCTACCTGGAAGAGGCTGAAATCAGTTGGACCACGGACGGATCCACACATTGCTTGGCACCTTGGAACCGGTCAGATTTTCTTCTGGCATGATTGTTGGATGGGCGAGTCCACGTTGGCATCCCTATTCCCCCACAGACAGCACACATCTGCGAGGGTACAGGTTTTTTTTGACGACACTGGGTGGGATTTTGGACGGTTATTACAGGCCCTTCCTTCTCACATGGCGGAACAGGTAGGGGCGATACTTTTATGTGCAGATGCCACGAACCGAATTGTTTGGAAAATTACTTCGGATGGTGACTTTACCACCAAATCAGCATGGCAACTGGTCCGTTCGGTTCGCCAGCCTCAGGACTCATATCGACTGCTATGGAGCTCTATCTTGCCTACCACTCTTTCATTCTTCTGCTGGAGACTGTGGCAGGATCTCATTCCAGTAGATGTTGTTATTCAGAGGAGAATTGGATGTCAGTTGGCTTCTCGTTGTCAGTGTTGTTTCGAGATTGAGACCATCAATCATATTTTCACGAGCAGCAGCATCTCTGACCAGGTATGGCAGCACTTTGGAGACATCTTTCAGATACCTATGACCTCAGAGGAGGGGGTCAGACAGAGGTTCCAGAGATGGCGGTATTCTGGACAGCACGTTTACCATGGACACATTCGTATTATCATTCCTC
>NW_019256811.1:0-1123 GCF_002742605.1 Olea europaea var. sylvestris
GCATTGGCCGAGAAGTCAACAAGGTGGACTGTTTAGAAGAAGAAGTACTTACAAGGGAACTGGACGACGAAGTAATGCAGATCGTCAAACCTGGATACACTCAAGTACAAGACCCTCTGATCAAAGTAAACATTGGCAATGAAGAAGAAGATCGTCCAACATTCATCAGCCAGATGCTCGATCAAGAGGTTGGTAATTAATTAATCGCTTTGCTAAAAGAGTACAAAGATTGTTTTGCTTGGGAATATGAACAAATGCCTGGTTTAGATAGAGACTTGGTGGAACATAGGTTACCAACTAAGCCTAACTTTAAACCTCATAGGCAGCCTCCTAGACGTTTTGCTCCCAATGTACTCCCTGAAATCAAGAAAGAGATAGAGTGATTATTGAAAGTAGGTTTTATAAGAACAGCCAGATATGTCGAATGGTTGTCCAATATCGTGCCAGTACTAAAAAAGAATGGTAAACTAAGGGTGTGTATAGACTTTAGGAATTTAAACATAGCTACACCCAAAGATGAGTATCCAATGCCCACGGTGGATTCTTTAGTAGACTCGACTGCCGGACATGTCATGTATTCTTTTATGGATGGGTATTCAGGATACAATCAAATTTATATAGCTGAAGAAGACATACACAAAATTGCCTTTAGATGCCCTGGGTCTCTAGGATGTTTTGAACGGGTGGTTATGCCTTTCGGCCTAAAAAATGCAGGGGCAGCTTATCATCGGGCAATGAATTTAATCTTTCATGATATGATAGGCAAGTTTGTTGAAGTATATGTAGATGACATAGTAGTCAAGGCCATTAAAGAAGAGGACCATTTCGAACAGTTAAGATGTTCATTTGAGCGAATGAAACAATATAAGCTAAAGTTGAATCCCTTGAAGTGTGCATTTGGTGTTAATGCAGGGAATTTTCTTGATTTCTTAGTACACAAGAGAGGGATTTAACTTGATAAAAATAAAGCGAAGACTATTTTAGAGGCCAAACCACCTAACAACAAAAAAGAATTGCAAAGATTTCTAGGCCAAGTAAACTTTTTAAGACGATTTATTTCTAACTGTGCAGGGCGAACTAAAGTCTTTTCGCCGCTCTTAAAGCTGAAAAATCAGGACGAATT
>NW_019256812.1:0-1123 GCF_002742605.1 Olea europaea var. sylvestris
CTAAAATAAAAATCGCGCCGGGGGCAATTTCGTCATTTTTTCTCGACTGTGTCGGAATGGGCTCAAATTTGACAGGTTGATCGAGAAAAAATATCGCCCCGGGTGTAATTTCGTCATTTTTTGTGACTGTGTCGGAATTGGCTAAAATTTGACTGGTTGATCGTAAAACAAAAACTGCGCCGGGGGCAATTTCGTCATTTTTCTCGACTGTGTCGGAATTGGCTGAAATTTGGCAGTTTGATCTGAAATAAAAATCGCGCCGGGGGCAATTTCGTCATTTTTCTCGACTGTGTCGGAATGGGCTCAAATTTGACGGTTTGATCGGAAACAAAAATCGCTCCGGGGGCAATTTCGTTATCTTTCTCGACTGTGTCGGAATTGGCTGAAATTTGGCTGTTTGATCTAAAATAAAAATTGCGCCCCCGTATCGGAATGGGCTCAGAGTTGGCAGGTTGAACGGGAACAGAAATAGCGCCGGGTGTAATTTCGTCATTTTTCGCGACTGCGTCGGAATTGGCTAAAATTTGACTGGTTGATCGGAAATAAAAATCGCGCCGACGGCAATTTCGTCATTTTTCTCGACTGTGTCGGAATGGGCTCAAATTTGACAGGTTGATCGGGAACAAAAATTGCCCCGGGGGCAATTTCGTCATTTTTCGCGACTGTGTCAGAATAGGCTCAAATTTGACTGGTTGATCGGGAACAAAAATCGTGCCAGGGGCAATTTCGTCATTTTTCTCGACTGTGTCGGAATGGGCTCAAATTTGACAGGTTGATCGGGAACAAAAATTGCCCCGGGGGCAATTTCGTCATTTTTCTCGACTGTGTCGGAATTGGCTGAAATTTGGCGGTTTGATCGGAAAGTAAAATCGCTCCTGCGGTAATTTCGTCATTTTTCTCGACTGTGTCAGAATAGGCTCAAATTTGACTGGTTGATCGGGAACAAAAATCGTGCCAGGGGCAATTTCGTCATTTTTCTCTACTGTGTCGGAATTGGCTGAAATATGGCAGTTTGATCGGAAATAAAAATCACGCCGGCTGCAATTTCGTCATTTTTCTCAACTGTGTCGGAATTGGCTAAAATTTGACTGGTTGATCGTAAAACAAAAACTGCGCCGGGGGC
>NW_019256813.1:0-1123 GCF_002742605.1 Olea europaea var. sylvestris
GGAATCGAGCCAATAAAAAGTGGCTTTCGATTTCATGATAGCTTCGAGTTTGATCGTTTTTGAAAATTTGCTAGTCTAATTCGGTTGGAATAGAGCCAATGAAGAGTGGTTTTTGATTTCATGATAACTTCAGGTTTGTTCATTTTTGGAGAAATACTAGTCTAATTCGATTGGAATCGAGCCAATGAAAAGTGGTTTTTGATTCATTTCATGATAACTTTGGGTTTGTTCGTTTTCGGCTAATTACTAGTCTAATTCGATTGGAATCGAGCCAATGAAAAGTAGTTTTTGATTTCATGATAAGTTCGGGTTTGTTCGTTTTTGGAGAAATGCTAGTCCAATTCGATTGGAATCGAGCCAATGAAAGGTGGTTTTTGATTACATGACAGCTTCGGGTTTGTACTTTTTCGTGAATTACTAGTCTAATTCGATTGGAATCGAGCCAATGAAAAGTAGTTTTTGATTTCATGATAAGTTCGGGTTTGTTCCTTTTTGGAGAAATGCTAGTCCAATTCGATTGGAATCGAGCCAATGAAAGGTGGTTTTTGATTACATGACAGCTTCGAGTTTGTACTTTTTCGTGAATTACTAGTCTAATTCGATTGGAATCGAGCCAATGAAAATTGGTCTTTGATTTCATGAAAACTTCGGAGTTGATCGTTTTCGGTGAATTGCTAGTCTAATTCGATTGGAATTGACCTAATGAAAAGTGGTTTTTGATTTCATGATAACTTCGGGTTTGATCATTTTTCGGAGAATTGCCAGTCTATTTCGATTGGAATCGAGCCAATGAAAAGTGATTTTTGATTTCATGATAACTTCAGGTTTGTTCATTTTTTGAGAAATACTAGTCTAATTCGATTGGAATCGAGCCAATTAAAAGTGGTTTTTGATTTCATTATAACTTCGGGTTTGATCATTTTCGGCGAATTGCCAGTCTAATTCGATTGGAATCGAGCCAATAAAAAGTGGTTTTTGATTTCATGATAACTTCGGGTTTGTTCGTTTTCTTCTAATTGCTAGTCTAATTCGATTGGAATGAGCTAATGAAAAGTGGTTTTTGATTTCATGATAACTTCGGGTTTGGTCATTTTAGAAAAACTTTTTGTCTAACTTAGCTGGA
>NW_019256814.1:0-22106 GCF_002742605.1 Olea europaea var. sylvestris
GGTCGTTACATTTCCAAAAAGTACTTATGGGCCCAAAACGGACACCGTGCGCAAAAGTTACGCTCAATTTTTCGTCCGCCGACTGTCCAAGCGTTCTAAATATGCAAGTGCACGTTCTTTCGAAAAATGGCCAAAATCCCTCTTAGGTCATGACGAAGTCGTGAATACAATCCAAAACGGTCGCTACATTTCCAAAATGTTCTTATGGGCCCAAAGCGGACACCGTGTGCAAAAGTTACGCTCAATTTTTCGTCCGCCGACTCTCCAAGCGTTCGAAATATGCAAGTGCCCATTCTTTTGAAAAATGGCCAAAATCCCTCGTACGTCACGACGAAGTGGTGAGTTCAATCCAAAACGGTCGCTACATTTCCAAAATGTTCTTATGGGCCCAAAGCGGACACCGTGTGCAAAAGTTACGCTCAATTCTTCGTCCACCGACTCTCCAAGCGTTCGAAATATGCAAGTGCCCATTCTTTTGAAAAATGGCCAAAATTCCTCGTACGTCACGACGAAGTGGTGAGTTCAATCCAAAACGGTCGCTACATTTCCAAAAAGTTCTTATGGGCAAAAACGGACACCGTGTGCAAAAGTTACGCTCAATTCTTCGTCCGTCGACTTTCCAAGCGTTCTAAATATGCAAGTGCTCGTTCTTTTGAGAAATGACCAAAATCCCTCGTACGTCATGATGAAGTGGTGAGTTCAATCCAAAACGGTCGCTACATTTCCAAAAAGTACTTATGGGCCCAAAACGGACACCGTGTACAAAAGTCATGCTCAATTCTTCGTCCGCCGACTCTCAAAGCGTTCCAAATATTCAAGTGCTCATTCTTTCGAAAAATGGCCAAAATCCCTCATACGTCAGGACGAAGTGGTGAGTTCAATCCAAAACGGTCGCTACATTTCCAAAAAGTACTTATGGGCCCAAAACGGACACCGTGCACAAACGTTACGCTCAATTTTTCGTCCGCCGACTCTCCAAGCGTTCTAAATATGCAAGTGCTCGTTCTTTTGAGAAACGGCCAAAATCCCTCGTACGTCATGACGAAGTGGTGAGTTCAATCCAAAACAGTCGCTACATTTCCAAAAAGTACTTATGGGCCCAAAATGGACATCGTGTACAAAAGTTATGCTCAATTCTTCGTCCGCCGACTCTCCAAGCGTTCTAAATATGCAAGTGCTCGTTCTTTTGAGAAACGGCCAAAATCCCTCGTACGTCATGACGAAGTGGTGAGTTCAATCCAAAAGAGTCGCTACATTTCCAAAAAGTACTTATGGGCCCAAAATGGACATCGTGTACAAAAGTTATGCTCAATTCTTCGTCCGCCGACTCTCCAAGCGTTCTAAATATGCAAGTGCTCGTTCTTTTGAGAAACGGCCAAAATCCCTCGTACGTCATGACGAAGTGGTGAGTTCAATCCAAAAGAGTCGCTACATTTCCAAAAAGTACTTATGGGCCCAAAATGGACATCGTGTACAAAAGTTATGCTCAATTCTTCGTCCGCCGACTCTCCAAGCGTTCTAAATATGCAAGTGCTCATTCTTTCAAAAAATGGCCAAAATCCCTCGTACGTCACGACGTTGTTGTGAGTTCAAACCAAAATGGTCGCTACATTTTTCAAAAAGTACTTATGGGCCCAAAACGGACACCGTGTGCAAAAGTTACGCTCAATTCTTCGTCTGCCGACTCTCCAAGCGTTCTAAATATGCAAGTGCTCATTCTTTTGAGGAATGGCCGAAATCCCTCGTACGTCATGATGAAATGGTGAGTTCAATCCAAAACGGTTGCTACATTTCCAAAAAGTACTTATGGGCCCAAAACGGACACCGTGTACAAAAGTTATGCTCAATTCTTCGTCCGCCTACTCTCAAAGCGTTCCAAATCTTCAAGTGCTCATTCTTTCGAAAAATTGCCAAAATCCCTCGTACGTCATGATGAAGTGGTGAGTTCAATCCAAAACGGTCGCTACATTTCCAAAAAGTACTTATGGGCCCAAAACGGACACCGTGTACAAAAGTTATGCTCAATTCTTCGTCCGCCTACTCTCAAAGCGTTCCAAATCTTCAAGTGCTCATTCTTTCGTAAAATTGCCAAAATCCCTCGTACGTCATGATGAAGTGGTGAGTTCAATCCAAAACGGTCGCTACATTTCCAAAAAGTTCTTATGGGCAAAAACGGACACCGTGTGCAAAAGTTACGCTCAATTCTTCGTCCCCCGACTCTCCAAGCGTTCTAAATATGCAAGTGCTAATTGTTTCGAAAAATAGCCAAAATCCCTCGTACGTCACGACGAAGTGGTGATTTCAATCCAAAACGGTCACCAAATTTTCAAAAAGTACTTATGGGCCCGAAACGGACACCGTGTGCAAAAGTTACGCTCAATTCTTCGTCCGTCGACTTTCCAAGCGTTCTAAATATGCAAGTGCTCGTTCTTTTGAGAAATGGCCAAAATCCCTCGTACGTCATGACGAAGTGGTGAGTTCAATCCAAAACAGTCGCTACATTTCCAAAAAGTACTTATGGGCCCAAAACGGACACCGTGCACAAAAGTTATGCTCAATTCTTCGTCCGCCGGCTCTCCAAGCGTTCTAAATACGCAAGTGCTCATTCTTTTGAAAAACGGCCAAAATCTCTCGTACGCCACGACGAAGTTGTGAGTTCAAACCAAAACGGTCGCTACATTTACAAAAAGTACTTATGGGCCTAAAATGGACACCGTGTGCAAAAGTTACGCTGAATTCTTCGTCTGTCGACTCTCCAAGCATTCTAAATATGCAAATGCTCATTTTTTCAAAACATGGCCAAAATCCCTCGTACGTCATGATGAAGTTGTGAGTTAAAACTGAAATGGTCGCTACATTTTCTAAAAGTGCTTATGGGCCCAAAACGGACATTGTGTGCAAAAGTTACGCTCCATTCTTCGTCCGCCGACTTTCCAAGCGTTCTAAATATGCAAGTGCTCATTCTTTCGATAAACGGCCAAAATCCCTCGTACGTCACGATGAAGTGGTGAGTTCAATCCAAAACGGTCGATACATTTACAAAAAGTACTTACGGTTCCAAAACGGACACCGTGTGCAAAAGTTACGCTCAATTCTTCGTCCGTCGACTCTCCAAGCGTTCTAAATATGCAAGTGCTCATTCCTTCGAAAAATGGAAAAAATCCCTTGTACGTTACGACGAAGTGGTGAGTTCAATCCAAAACGGTCGCTACATTAACAAAAAGTACTTATGGGCCCAAAACGGACACCGTGCGCAAAAGTTACGCTCAATTCTTCATCCGCTGACTCTCCAAGCGTTCCAAATATGCAAGTGCTCATTCTTTCGAAAAATGACCAAAATCCCTCGTACGTCACGACGAAGTGCTGAGTTCAATCCAAAACGGTCGCTACATTTCCAAAAAGCACTTATGGGCCCAAAACGGACACCGTATGTAAAAGTTACGCTCGATTCTTCGTTCGCCGACTCTCCAAGCATTCTAAATATGCATGTGCTCATTCTTTCGAAAAATGGCCAAAATCCCTCGTACGTCACGACGAAGAGGTGAGTTCAATCCAAAACGGTCGCTACCTTTCCAAAAAGTACTTATGGGCCAAAAACGGACACCGTGTGCAAAAGTTACGGTCAATTCTTCGTCCGCCGACTCTCCAAGCGTTCGAAATATGCAAGTGCTCATTCTTTTGAAAAATGGCCAAAATCCCTCGTACGTCACGACGAAGTGGTGAGTTCAATCCAAAACGGTCGCTACATTTCCAAAAAGTACTTATGGGCCAAAATGGACACCGCGTACAAAAGTTACGCTCAATTCTTCGACCCCTGACTCTCCAAGCGTTCTAAATATGCAAGTGCTCATTCTTTCGAAAAATGGCCAAAATCCCTCGTACGTCACAACGAAGTGGTGATTTCAGTCCAAAACGGTCGCAAAATTTCCAAAAAGTTCTTATGGGCCTAAAACGGACACTGTGTGCAAAAGTTATGCTCAATTCTTCGTTCTCGGACTCTCCAAGCGTTCTAAATATGCAAGTGCTTATTCTTTTGAAAAATGGCCAAAATCCCTCGTAGGTCATGACGAAGTTGTGAATACAATCCAAAACGGTCGCTACATTTCCAAAAAGTACGAATGGGCCCAAAACGGACGCCGTGTGCAAAAGTTACGCTGAATTCTTCGTCCGTCGACTCTCCAAGCGTTTGAAATATGCAAGTACTCATTCTTTTGAAAAATTGCCAAAATCCCTCGTACATCACGACGATGTTGTGAGTTCAAACGAAAACGGTCGTTACATTTTCAAAAAGTACTTATGGGCCCAAAACGGACACCGTGTGCAAAAGTTACGCTCAATTCTTGGTCTGGCGACTCTCCAAGTGTTCTAAATATGCAAGTGCTCATTCTTTCAAAAAATAGCCAAAATCCCACGTACGTCATGACGAAGTGGTGAGTTCAATACAAAACGGTCGCTACATTTCCAAAAAGTACTTATGGGCCCAAAACGGACACCGTGTGCAAAAGTTACGCTCAATTCTTCGTCCGCCGACTCTCCAAGCGTTCCAAATATGCAAGTGCTCATTCTTTCGAAAAATAGCCAAAATCCCTCGTACGTCACGACAAATTGCTGAGTTCAATCCAAATCGGTCGCTACATTTCCAAAAAGTACTTATTGGCCCAAAACGGACACCGTGTGCAAAAGTTACACTCAATTCTTCGTCCGTCGCCTCTCCAAGCGTTCTAAATATGCAAGTGCTCATTCTTTCAAAAAATGGCCTAAATTCCATGTACGTCATGTCGAAGTGGTGAGTTCAATTCAAAACGGTCGCTACATTTCAAAAAAGTACTTATGGGCCCAAAACGGACACCGTGTGCAAAAGTTACACTCAATTCTTCGTCCGTCGCCTCTCAAGCGTTCTAAATATGCAAGTGCTCATTCTTTTGAAAAATGGCCAAAATCCCTCGTACGTCACGACAAAGTGGTGAGTTAAATCCAAAACGGTCGCTACATTTCCAAAAGGTACCTATGGGCTCAAAACCGACACCGTGTGCAAAAGTTATGCTCAATTCTTCGTCCGCTGACTCTCCAAGCGTTCCAAATATGCAAGTGCTCATTCTTTCGAAAAATGACCAAAATCCCTCGTACGTCACGACGAAGTGCTGAGTTCAATCCAAAACGGTCGCTACATTTCCAAAAAGCACTTATGGGCCCAAAACGGACACCGTATGCAAAAGTTACGCTCGATTCTTCGTTCGCCGACTCTCCAAGCATTCTAAATATGCAAGTGCTCATTCTTTCGAAAAATGGCCAAAATCCCTCGTAGGTCATGACGAAGTTGTGAATACAATCCAAAACGGTCGCTACATTTCCAAAAAGTACTTATGGGCCTAAAACGGACACTGTGTGCAAAAGTTATGCTCAATTCTTCGTTCCCCGACTCTCCAAGCGTTCTAAATATGCAGGTGCTCATCCTTTTGAAAAATGGCCAAAATCCCTCGTAGGTCATGACGAAGTTGTGAATACAATCCAAAACGGTCGCTACATTTCCAAAAAGTACTTATGGGCCTAAAACGGACACTGTGTGCAAAAGTTATGCTCAATTCTTCGTTCCCCGACTCTCCAAGCGTTCTAAATATGCAAGTGCTCATTCTTTCGAAAAATGGCCAAAATCCCTCGTACGTCACGACGAAGTGGTGATTTCAGTCCAAAACGGTCGCAAAATTTCCAAAAAGTACTTATGGGCCTAAAACGGACACTGTGTGCAAAAGTTATGCTCAATTCTTCGTTCTCGAACTCTCCAAGCGTTCTAAATATGCAAGTGCTCATCCTTTTGAAAAATGGCCAAAATCCCTCGTAGGTCATGACGAAGTTGTGAATACAATCCAAAACGGTCGCTACATTTCCAAAAAGTACGAATGGGCCCAAAACGGACGCCGTGTGCAAAAGTTACGCTGAATTCTTCGTCCGTCGACTCTCCAAGCGTTTGAAATATGCAAGTACTCATTCTTTTGAAAAATTGCCAAAATCTCTCGTACATCACGACGATGTTGTGAGTTCAAACGAAAATGGTCGTTACATTTTCAAAAAGTACTTATGGGCCCAAAACGGACACCGTGTGCAAAAGTTACGCTCAATTCTTTGTCCGGCGACTCTTCAAGCGTTCTAAATATGCAAGTGCTCAATCTTTCGAAAAATGGCCAAAATCCCTCATACGTCACGATGAAGTGGTGAGTTCAATCCAAAACGGTCGCTACATTTTCAAAAAGCACTTATGGGCCCAAGACGGACACCGTGTGTAAAAGTTACGCTCAATTCTTCGTCCGCTGACTCTCCAAGCATTCCAAACATGCAAGTGCTCATTCTTTCGAAAAATGGCCAAAATCCCTCGTACGTCAGGACGAAGTGCTGAGTTCAATCCAAAACAGTCGCTACATTTCCAAAAAGTACTTATGGGCCCAAAACGGACACCGTGTGTAAAAGTTACGCTCAATTCTTCGTACGCCGACTCTAAAACCGTTACAAATATGCAAGTGCTCATTCTTTCGAAAAACAGCCAAAATCCCTCTTACTTCACGATGAAGTGGTGAGTTCAATCCAAAACGGTCGCTGTAGTTCCAAAAAGTACTTATTGGCCCAAAACGGACGCCGTATACAAATGTTTCGCTGACTTCTTCGTCCGTCGACTCTCCAAGCATTCTAAATATGCGAGTGCTCATTCTTTCGAAAAATGGCCAAAATCCCTCGTACGTCACAACGAAGTTGTGAGTTCAAACCAAAATGGTCGCTACATTTTCAAAAAGTACTTATGGGCCCAAAATGGACACCGTGTGCAAAAGTTACGCTCAATTCTTCGTCCACCGACTTTCAAAGCGTTCTAAATATGCAAGTGCTTAATCTTTCGAAAAATGGCCAAAATCCCTCATACGTCACGACGAAGTGGTAAGTTCAATCCAAAATGGTCGCTACATTTACAAAAAGTACTTATGGGCTCAAAACGGACACCGTGCGCAAAAGTTACGCTCAATTCTTCGTCCGTCGACTCTCCAAGCGTTCTAAATATGCAAGTGCTCATTTTTTCGAAAAATGGCCAAAATCCCTCGTAGGTCATGACGAAGTTGTGAATACAATCCAATACGGTCGCTTCATTTCCAAAAAGTACTAAATGGCCCAAAATGGACACCGTGTTCAAAAGTTACACTCAATTCTTCGTCCGTTGACTATCTAAGCGTTCTAAATATACAAGTGCTCATTCTTTCGAAAAATGGCCAAAATCCTGCGTACGTCATGATGAAGATGTGAGTTCAAACCTAAACGGTGGCTACATTTTCAAAAAGTACTTATGGGCCCAAAACGGACACCGTGTGCAAAAGTTATGCTCAATTCTTCGTACGCCGACTCTCAAACCGTTACAAATATGCAAGTGCTTATTCTTTCGAAAAATGGCCGAAATCTCTCATACGTCACAATGAAGCGGTGAGTTCAATCCAAAACGGTCGCTGTATTTCCAAAAAGTACTTATGGGCCGAAAACGGACACCGTGTGCAAAAGTTACGCTCAATTCTTCATCCGTCAACTCTCCAAGCGTTCTAAATATGCAAGTACTCAATCTTTCGAAAAATGGCCAAAATCCCTCGTACGTCACGAGGAAGTGGTGAGTTCAATCCTAAACGGTCGCTACATTTAAAAACGTACGTATGGGCCCAAAACGGACACCGTGTGCAAAATTTACGCTCAATTCTTCATCCGTCGACTCTCCAAGCGTTCTAAATATACAAGTGCTCATTCTCTTGAAAAACGGCCAAAATCCCTCGTTTGTCACGACGAAGTGGTGAGTTTAATCCAAAACGGTCGCTACATTTCCAAAAAGTACTTATGGGCCCAAAACGGACACCGTGTGCAAAAGTTACGCTCAATTCTTCATCCGCCGACTCTTCAAGCGTTCGAAATATGCAAGTGCTCATTCTTTTGAAAAATGGCCAAAATCCCTCGTACATCACGACGAAGTGGTGAGTTCAATCCAAAATGGTCGCTACATTTCGAAAAAGTTCTTATGGGCAAAAATGGACACCGTGTGCAAAAGTTACGCTCAATTCTTCGTCCCCCGACTCTCGAAGCGTTCTAAATATGCAAGTACTCATTCTTTCGAAAAATGGCCAAAATCCCTCGTACGTCACGACGAAGTGGTGATTTCAATCAAAAACGGTCGCTAAATTTGCAAAGAGTACTTATGGGCCCAAAACGGACACCGTGTGCAAAAGTTACGCTCAATTCTTCGTTCTCCGACTCTCCAAGCGTTCCAAATATGAAAGTGCTCATTCTTTTCAAAAATGGCCAAAATCCCTCGTACGTCACGATGAAGTAGGGATTTCAATCCAAAGGGGTCGCTAAATTTCCAAAAAGTACTTATGGGCCCAAAACGGACACCGTGGGCAAAAGTTACGCTCAATTCGTCGTTCTCCGACTCTCCAAGCGTTCTAAATATGCAAGTGCTCATTCTTTCAAAAAATAGCCAAAATCCCTCGTACATCACGATGAAGGGGTGAGTTAAATCCAAAACGGTCGCTACATTTCCAAAAAGTACTTATGCGCCCAAAACGGACACCGTGTACAAAAGTTATGCTCAATTCTTCGTCGGCCGACTCTCCAAGCGTTCTAAATACGCAAGTGCTCATTCTTTTGAAATATGGCCAAAATCCCTCGTACGTCACGACGAAGTTGTGAGTTCAAACCAAAATGGTCGCTACATTTACAAAAAGTACTTATGGGCCCAAAACGGATACCGCGTACAAAAGTTAGGCTGAATTCTTCGTCTGTTGACTCTCCAAGCATTCTAAATATGCAAGTGCTCATTCTTTCGAAAAATGGCCAAAATCCGTCGTATGTCACGACGAAGATGTGAGTTCAAACCAAAACGGTCGCTACATTTCCAAAAAGTACTTATGGGCCTAAAATGGACACCGTGTGCAAAAGTTACGCTCAATTCTTCGTCCGCTGACTCTCCAAGCATTCGAAATATGTAAGTGCTCATTCTTTCAAAAAATGGCTAAAATCCCTCGTACGTCACGACGAAGTGGTGTGATAAATCCAAAACGGTCGCTACATTTCCAAAAAGTACTTACGGGCCCAAAACGGACACCGTGTGCAAAAGTTACGCTCAATTCTTCGTCCACCGACTTTCCAAGCGTTCGAAATATGAAAGTGCTCATCCTTTTGAAAAATGGCTAAAATCCCTCGTACGTCATGATGAAGTTGTGAGTTCAAACCAAAACGGTCGCTACATTTACAAAAAGTACTTATGGGCCCAAAACGGACACCGTGTGCAAAAGTTACGCTCAATGCTTCGTCCACCGACTCTCCAAGCGTTCTAAATATGCAAGTGCTCAATCTTTTGATCAATGGCCAAAATCTCTCGTACGTCATGACGAAGTGGTGAGTTCAATGCAAAACGGTCGCAACATTTCCAAAAAGTACTTATGGGCCCAAAACGGACACCGTGTTCAAAAGTTACGCTCGGTTCTTCGTCCGTCGACTCTCCAAGCGTTCTAAATATGCAAGGACTTATTCTTTCGAAAAATGGCCAAAATCCCTCATACGTCACGACGAAGATGTGAGTTCAAACTAAAACGGTCGCTACATTTCCGAAAAGTACTTATGGGCCCAAAACGGACACCGTGTGGAAAAGTTATGCTCAATTCTTCGTCCCCCGACTCTCCAAGCGTTCTAAATATGCAAGTGCTCATTCATCTAAAAAATGGCCAAAATCACTCGTACGTCACGACGAAGTTGTGATTTCAATCAAAAACAGTCGCTACATTTCCAAAAAGTACTTATGGGCCCAAAACGGACGCCGTGTGCAAAAGTTACGCTGAATTCTTCATTCGTCGACTCTCCAAGCGTTCTAAATATGTAAGTGCTCATTCTTTCAAAAAATGGCCAAAATCCCTCGTACTTCACAACGAAGTAGTGAGTTCAAACCAAAACGGTCGCTACATTTACAAAAACTACTTATGGGCCCAAAACGAACAACGTGTGCAAAAGTTACGCTGAATTCTTCGTCCACCGACTCTCCAAGCGTTCTAAATATGCAAGTGCTCAATCTTTTGAGAAATGTCCAAAATCACTCGTACGTCACGATGAAGTGGTGAGTTCAATCCAAAACGGTCGCTACATTTCCAAAAAGTACTTATGGGCCCAAAACGGACACCGTGTGCAAAAGTTACGCTCAATTCTTCGTCCGCCGACTCTCCAAGCGTTCGATATACGCAAGTGCTCATTCTTTCGAAAAATGGCTAAAATCCCTCGTACGTTACGATGAAGTTGTGAGTTCAAACCAAAACGGTCGCTACATTTCCAAAAAGTACTTATGGGCCCAAAACGGACGCCGTGTGCAAAAGCTACGCTCAATTCTTCGTCCCCCGACTCTCCAAGCGTTCTAAATATGCAAGTGCTCATTCTTTCGAAAAATGGCTAAAATCCCTCGTACGTTACGATGAAGTTGTGAGTTCAAACCAAAACGGTCGCTACATTTCCAAAAAGTACTTATGGGCCCAAAACGGACACCGTGTTCAAAAGTTACGCTCAATTCTTCGTCCGTCGACTCTCCAAGCGTTCTAAATATGCAAGGACTTATTCTTTTGAAAAAGGCCAAAATCCCTCGTACGTCATGATGAAGATGTGAGTTCAAACCAAAACGGTCGCTACATTTTCAAAAAGTACTTATGGGCCCAAAACGGACACCGTGTGCAAAAGATACGCTCAATTCTTCGTCCCCCGACTCTCCAAGCGTTCTAAATATGCAAGTGATCATTGTTCTAAAAAATGGCCAAAATCACTCGTACGTCACGACGAAGTGGTGATTTCAATCAAAAACGGTCGCTACATTTCCAAAAAGTACTTATGGGCCCAAAACGGACATCGTGTTCAAAAATTTACGCTCAATTATTCGTCCGTTGAATCTCTAAGCGTTCTAAATATACAAGTGCTCATTCTTTCGAAAAAATGGCCAAAATGCCACGTACGTTAAGATGAAGATGTGAGTTCGAACGAAAACGGTCGATACATTTCCAAAAAGTACTTATGGGCCCAAAATGGACACCGTTTGCAAAAGTTACGCTCAATTCTTCGTACGCCGACTCTCAAACCGTTACAAATATGCAAGTGCTCATTCTTTCGAAAAATGGCCGAAATCCCTCGTACGTCACGACGAAGTGGTGAGTTCAATCCAAAACGGTCGCTGTATTTCCAAAAAGTACTTATGGGCCCAAAACGGACACCGTATGCAAAAGTTTCGCTGAATTCTTCATCCGTCGACTCTCCAAACGTTCTAAATATGCAAGTGCTCATTCTTTTGAAAAATGGCCAAAATCCCTCGTACGTCATGATGAAGTTGTGAGTTCAAACCAAAATGGTCGCTACATTTTCAAAAAGTACCTATGGGCCCAAAACGAATACCGTGTGCAAAAGTTACGCTCAATTCTTCGTCCGCCGACTTTCCGAGCGTTCTAAATATGCAAGTGCTTAATCTTTTTAAAAATGGCCAAAATCCCTCGTACGTCATGACGAAGTGGTGAGTTCAATCCATAACGGTCGCTACATTTACAAAAAGTACTTATGGGCCCAAAATGGACACGGTGTGCAAAAGTTACGCTCAATTCTTCGTCCACCGACTCTCCAAGCATTCTAAATATGCAAGTGCTCAATCTTTCGATCAATGGCCAAAATCCCTCGTACGTCATGACGAAGTGGTGAGTTCAATCCAAAACGGTCACTACATTTCCAAAAAGTACTTATGGGCCCAAAACAGACACCGTGTGCAACAGTTACGCTCAATTCTTGGTCCGTCGACTCTCTAAGCGTTCTAAATATGCAAGTGCTCAATCTTTCGAAAAATGGCCAAAATCGCAAGACGTCACGACAAAGATGTGAGTTCAAACCAAAACGGTCGCTACATTTCCAAAAATTACTTATGGGCCAAAAACGGACGCCGCGTGCAAAAGTTATGCTCAATTCTTCGTCCGAAGACTCTCCAAGCGTTCTGAATATGCAAGTGCTCATTCTTTCGAAAAATGGCCAAAATCCCTCGTAGGTCATGATGAAGTTGTGAGTTCAATCCAAAACGGTCGCTACATTTCCAAAAAGTACTTTTGGGCCCAAAATGGACACCGTGTACAAAAGTTATGCTCAATTCTTCGTTCGTCGACTCTCCAAGCGTTCTAAATATGCAAGTGTTCATTCTTTCAAAAAATGGCCAAAATCCCTCGTAGGTCATGATGAAGTTGTGAGTTCAATCCAAAACGGTCGCTACGTTTCCAAAAAGCACTTATGGGCGCAAAACGGACACCGTGTGCAAAAGTTACGCTCAATTCTTCGTCCCCCGTCTCTCCAAACGTTCTAAATATGCAAGTGATTATTCTTCTAAAAAATGGCCAAAATAACTCGTACGTCACGATGAAGTGGCGATTTCAATCCGAAACGGTCGCTACATTTCCAAAAAGTACTTATGGGCCCAAAACGGACACCGTGTTCAAAAGTTACGCTCAATTCTTCGTCCGTTGACTCTCTAAGCATTCTAAATATACAAGTGCTCATTCTTTTAAAAAATGTCCAAAATGCCACGTACGATAAGATGAAGATGCGAGTTCAAAAGAAAACGGTCGATACATTTCCAAAAAGTACTTATGGGCCAAAAATGGACACCGTGTGCAAAAGTTACGCTCAATTCTTCGTACGCCGACTCTCAAACCGTTACAAATATGCAAGTGCTCATTCTTTCAAAAAATGGTCGAAATCCCTCGTACGTCACGACAAAGTGGTGAGTTCAATCCAAAACGGTCGTTGTATTTCCAAAAAGTACTTATGGGCCCAAAACGGAGGCCGTATGCAAAAGTTTCGCTGAATTCTTTGTCCGACGACTCTCCAAGCGTTCTAAATATGCAAGTGCTCATTCTTTTGAAAAATGGACAAAATCCCTCGTACGTCACGACAAAGTTGTGAGTTAAAAGCAAAACGGTCGCTACATTTTCAAAAAGTACCTATGGGCTCAAAACGGACACCGTGTGCAAAAGTTACGCTCAATTCTTCGTCCTCCGACTTTCCAAGCGTTCTAAATATGCAAGTGCTTAATCTTTTGAAAAATGGCCAAAATCCCTCGTACGTCACGACGAAGTGGTTAGTTCAATCCAAAACGGTAGCTACATTTCCAAAAATTACTTATGGGACCAAAACGGATACCGTGTGCAAAAGTTACGCTCAATTCAACCTTTACAAACATGCAAGTGCTCATTCTTTCGAAAAATGGCCGAAATCTCTCGTACGTCACGACGAAGTGGTGAGTCCAATCCAAAAAGGTCGCTGTAGTTCCAAAAAGTACTTATGGGCCCAAAACAGATGCCGTATGCAAAAGTTTCGCTGAATTCTTCTTCCGTCGACTCTCCAAGCGTTCTAAATAAGCAAGTGCTCATTCTTTCAAAAAATGGCCAAAATCCCTCGTATGTCATGACGAAGTGGTGAGTTCAAACCGAAACGGTCGCTACATTTTCAAAAATTATTTATGGGCCAAAACGGACACCGTGTGCAAAAGTTACACTCAATTCTTCGTCCGCCGACTTTCCAAGCGTTCTAAATATGCAAGTGCTTAATCTTTCAAAAAATGGCCAAAATCACTCATACTTCACGACGAAGTGGTGAGTTTAATCCAAAACGGTCGCTACATTTACAAAAAGTACTTATGGGCCCAAAACGGACACCGTGCGCAAAAGTTACGCTCAATTTTTCGTCCGTCGACTCGCCAAGCGTTCTAAATATGCAAGTGCTCGTTCTTTCGAAAAATGGCCAGAATCCCTCTTAGGTCATGACGAAGTTGTGAATACAATCCAAAACAGTCGCTACATTTCCAAAAAGTACTAATGGGCCCAAAACGGACGCCGTGTGCAAAAGTTACGCTGAATTCTTCGTCCGTCGACTCTCCAAGCGTTCTAAATATGCAAGTGCTCATTCTTTCGAAAAATGGCCAAAATCCCTCGTACGTCACGACGTTGTTGTGAGTTCAACCCAAAACAGTCGCTACATTTTCAAAAAGTACCTATGGGCCCAAAACGGAAACCGTGTGCAAAAGTTACGCTCAATTCTTCGTCAGCCGACTTTCCAAGCGTTCTAAATATGCAAGTGCGTAATCTTTTGGAAAATGGCCAAAACCCCTCTTACGTCACGACGAAGTGGTGAGTTCAATCCAAAACGGTAGCAACATTTCCAAAAAGTACTTATGGGCCCAAAACGGATACCGTACGCAAAAGTTTCGCTCAATTCTTCGTACGCCGACTCTCAAACCTTTACAAATATGCAAGTGCTCATTCTTTCGAAGAATGGCCGAAATCCCTCTTACGTCACGACGAAGTGGTGAGTTCAATCCAAAACGGTCGCTATAGTTCCAAAAAGTACTTATGGGCCCAAAACGGACGCCGTATGCAAAAGTTTTGCTGAATTCTTCTTCCGTCGACTCTCCAAGCATTCTAAATAAGCAAGTGCTCATTCTTTCAAAAAATGGCCAAAATCCCTCATACATCACGACGAAGTGGTGAGTTCAAACCAAAACGGTCGCTACATTTTCAAAAAGTACTTATGGGCCCAAAACAGACACCGTGTGCAAAAATTACGCTCAATTCTTCTTCCGCCGACTTTCCAAGAGTTCTAAACATGCAAGTGATTAATCTTTCAAAAAATGGCCAAAATCGCTCATACGTCACGGTGAAGTGGTGAGTTCAATCCAAAACGGTCGCTACATTTACAAAATGTACTTATGGGCCCAAAACGGATACCGTGCGCAAAAGTTACGCTCAATTGTTCGTTCGCCGACTCTCCAAACGTTCTAAATATGCAAGTGCTCGTTCTTTCGAAATATGGCCAAAATCCCTCTTAGGTCATGACGAAGTTGTGAATACAATCCAAAACGGTCGCTACATTTCCAAAAAGTACTAATGGGCCCAAAACGGACGCCGTGTGCAAAACTTACGCTGAATTCTTTGTCCGTCGACTCTCCAAGCGTTCTAAATATGCAAGTGCTCATTCTTTTGAAAAATGGCCAAAATCCCTCGTACGTCACGACGAAGTGGTGAGTTCAAACCAAAACGGTCGCTACATCTTCAAAAAGTACTTATGGGCCCAAAACGGATACCGTGGGCAAAAGTTACGCTCAATTCTTTGTCCGTCGACTTTCCAAGCGTTCTAAATATGCAAGTGCTTAATCTTTCAAAAAATGGCCGAAATCCCTCATACGTCACGACGAAGTGGTGAGTTCAATCCAAAACGGTCGCTACATTTCCAAAAAGTACTCATGGGCCCAGAATGGACACCGTGTGCAAAAGTTACGCTCAATTCTTCGTCCACCGACTTTCCAAGCGTTCTAAATATGCAAGGGCTCATTCTTTTGAGAAATGGCCAAAATCCCTCGAGCGTCATGACGAAGTGGTGAGTTCAATCCAAAACGGTCGCTACATTTCCAAAAAGTACTCATGGGCCCAGAATGGACACCGTGTGCAAAAGTTACGCTCAATTCTTCGTCCACCGACTTTCCAAGCGTTCTAAATATGCAAGGGCTCATTCTTTTGAGAAATGGCCAAAATCCCTCGAGCGTCATGACGAAGTGGTGAGTTCAATCCAAAACGGTCGCTACATTTCCAAAAAGTACTTATGGGCCCAAAACGGACACCGTGTGCAAATGTTATGCTCAATTCTTCGTCCGCCAACTCTCAAAGCATTCCAAATATTCAAGTGCTCATTCTTTCGAAAAATGGCCAAAATCCCTCGTACGTCACGACGAAGTGCTGAGTTCAATCCAAAACGATCGCTACATTTCCAAAAAGTACTTATGGGCCCAGAATGGACACCGTGTGCAAAAGTTACGCTCAATTCTTCGTCCGCCGACTCTCCAAGCGTTCGAAATATGCAAGTGCTCATTCTTTCGAAAAATGGCCAAAATCCCTCGTACGTCACGACAAAGTGGTGAGTTCAATCCAAAACGGTCGCTACATTTCCAAAAAGTTCTTATGGGGAAAAATGGACACCGTGTGCAAAAGTTACGCTCAATTCTTCGTCCCCCGACTCTTCAAGCGTTCTAAATACGCAAGTGCTCATTCTTTCGAAAAATGGCCAAAATCCCTCGTACGTCACGACAAAGTGGTGAGTTCAATCCAAAACGGTCGCTACATTTCCAAAAAGTACTTATGGGCCAAAACGGACACCGTGTGCAAAAGTTACGCTCAATTCTTCATACCCCGACTCTCCAAGCATTCCAAATATTCAAGTGCTCATTCTTTCGAAAAATGGCCAAAATCCCTCGTACGTCACGACGAAGTGCTGAGTTCAATCCAAAACGATCGCTACATTTCCAAAAAGTACTTATGGGCCCAGAATGGACACCGTGTGCAAAAGTTACGCTCAATTCTTTGTCCGTCGACTTTCCAAGGGTTCTAAATATGCAAGTGCTCATTCTTTCGAAAAATGGTCAAAATCCCTCGTACGTCACGACAAAGTGGTGAGTTCAATCCAAAACGGTCGCTACATTTACAAAGAGTACTTATGGGCCCAAAACGGACGCCGTGCACAAAAGTTACGCTCAATTTTTCGTCCGCCGACTCTCCAAGCGTTCTAAATATGCAAGTGCTCGTTCTTTCGAAAAATGGCCAAAATCCCTCGTACGTCACGACGTTGTTGTGAGTTCAAACCAAAACGGTCGCTACATTTTCAAAAAGTATTTATGGGCCCAAAACGAACACCGTGTGCAAAAGTTACGCTAAATTCTTCGTCCGTCGACTCTCCAAGCGTCCTAAATATGCAAGGGCTCATTCTTTTGAGAAATGGCCAAAATCCCTCGTACGTCATGACGAAGTGGTGAGTTCAATCCAAAACGGTCGCTACATTTCCAAAAAGTACTTATGGGCCAAAACGGACACCGTGTGCAAAAGTTATGCTCAATTCTTCGTCCGCCGACTCTCAAAGCATTCCAAATATTCAAGTGCTCATTCTTTCGAAAAATGGCCAAAATCCCTCGTACGTCACGACGAAGTGCTGAGTTCAATCCAAAACGATCGCTACATTTCCAAAAAGTACTTATGGGCCCAGAATGGACACCGTGTGCAAAAGTTACGCTCAATTCTTCGTCCGTCGACTCTCCAAGCGTTCGAAATATGCAAGTGCTCATTCTTTTGAAATATGGCCAAAATCCCTCGTACGTCACGATGAAGTGGTGAGTTCAATCCAAAACGGTCGCTACATTTCCAAAAAGTTCTTATGGGGAAAAATGGACACCGTGTGCAAAAGTTACGCTCAATTCTTCGTCCCCCGACTCTCCAAGCGTTCTAAATATGCAAGTGCTCATTCTTTCGAAAAATGGCCAAAATCCCTCGTACCTCACGATGAAGTGGTGATTTCAATCCAAAACGGTCGCTAAATTTCCAAAAAGTACTTATGGGCCTAAAATGGACACTGTGTGCAAAAGTTAAGCTCAATTCTTCGTTCTTCAACTCTCCAAGCGTTCTAAATATGCAAGTGCTCATTCTTTTGAAAAATGGGCAAAATCCCTCGTAGGTCACGATGAAGTTGTGAATACAGTCCAAAACGGTCGCTACATTTCCAAAAAGTACTAATGGGCCCAAAACGGACGCCGTGTGCAAAAGTTATGCTGAATTCTTCGTCCGCCAACTCTCCAAGCGTTCTAAATATGCAAGTGCTCAATCTTTCGAAAAATGGCCAAAATCCCTCATACGTCACGACGAAGTGGTGAGTTCAATCCAAAACGGTCGCTACATTTCCAAAAAGTACTTATGGGCCCAAGACGGACACCGTGTGCAAAAGTTACGCTCAATTCTTCGTCCGTCAACTCTCCAAGCGTTCGAAATATACAAGTGCTCATTCATTTAAAAAATGGCCAGAATCCCTAGTACGTCACGACGAAGTGGTGAGTTCAATCCAAAGCTGTCGCTACATTTCCAAAAAGTACTTATGGGCCAAAACGGACACCGTGTGCAAAAGTTACGCTCAATTCTTCATCCCCCGACTCTCCAAGCGTTCTAAATATGCAAGTGCTCATTCTTTCGAAAAATGGCCAAAATCCCTCGTACCTCACGACGAAGTGGTGATTTCAATCCAATACGGTCGCTAAATTTCCAAAAAGTACTTATGGTCCTAAAACGGACACTGTGTGCAAAAGTTACGATCATTTCTTCGTTCTTCGACTCTCCAACCGTTCTAAATATGCAAGTGCTCATTCTTTTGAAAAATGGGAAAATCCCTCGTAGGTCATGATGAAGTTGTGAATACAGTCCAAAACGGTCGTTACATTTCCAAAATGTACTAATGGGCCCAAAACGGAGGCCGCGTGCAAAAGTTATGCTGAATTCTTCGTCCCTCGACTCTCCAAGCGTTTGAAATATACAAGTGCTCATTCTTTCGAAAAATGGCCAAAATCCCTCGTACGTCATGATGAAGTGGTGAGTTTAATCCAAAACGGTCGCTACATTTCCAAAAAGTTCTTATGGGGAAAAATGGACACCGTATGCAAAAGTTTCGCTGAATTCTTCATCCGTCGACTCTCCAAGCGTTCTAAATAAGCAAGTGCTCATTCTTTCGAAAAATGGCCAAAAGCCCTCTTACGTCATGATGAAGTGGTGAGTTTAATCCAAAACGGTCGCTACATTTCCAAAAAGTACTTATGGGCCCAAAACGGATACCGTGTGCAAAAGTGACGCTTAATTCTTCGTACGCCGACTCTCAAACCTTTACAAATATGCAAGTGCTCATTCTTTCAAAAAATGGCCGAAATCCCTCGTACGTCACGACGAAGTGGTGAGTTCAATCCAAAATGGTAGCTACATTTCCAAAAAGTACTTATGGGCCCAAAACGGATACCGTGTGCAATAGTGACGCTTAATTCTTCGTACGCCGACTCTCAAACCTTTACAAATATGCAAGTGCTCATTCTTTCAAAAAATGGCCGAAATCCCTCGTACGTCACGACGAAGTGGTGAGTTCAATCCAAAACGATCACTGTAGTTCCAAAAATTACTTATGGGCCCAAAACGGACGCCGTATGCAAAAGTTTCGCTGAGTTCTTCATCCGTCGACTCTCCAAGCGTTCTAAATATGCAAGTACTCATTCTTTCGAAAAATGGCCAAAATCCCTCGTACGTCACGACGAAGTGGTGAGTTCAAACCAAAACGGTCGCTACATTTTCAAAAAGTACTTATGGGCCCAAAACGGATACCGTGGGCAAAAGTTACGCTCAATTCTTCGTCCACCGACTTTCCAAGCGTTCTAAATATGCAAGTGCTTAATCCTTCAAAAAATGGCCGAAATCCCTCATACATCACGACGAAGTGGTGAGCTCAATCCAAAACGGTCGCTACATTTACAAAAAGTACTTATGGGCCCAAAATGGACACCGTGCACAAAAGTTACGCTCAATTTTTCGTCCGCCGACTCTCCTAGCGTTCTAAATATGCAAGTGCTCGTTCTTTCGAAAAATGGCCAAAATCCCTCTTAGGTCATGACGAAGTGGTGAGTACAATCCAAAACGGTCGCGACATTTCCAAAAAGTACTAATGGGCCCAAAACGGACGCCGTGTGCAAAAGTTACGCTGAATTCTTCGTCCGTCGACTCTCCAAGCGTTTTAAATATGTAAGTGCTCGTTCTTTCGAAAAATGGCCAAAATCTCTCGTACGTCACAATGAAGTGGTGAGTTCAAACCAAAACGGTCGTTACATTTTCAAAAAGTACTTATGGGCCCAAAACGGATACCGTGGGCAAAAGTTACGCTCAATTCTTCGTCCGCCGACTTTCCAAGCGTTCTAAATATGCAAGTGCTTAATCTTTCAAAAAATGGCAGAAATCCCTCATACGTCACGACGAAGTGGTGAGTTCAATCCAAAACGGTCGCTACATTTACAAAAAGTACTTATGGGCCCAAAACGGACACCGTGTACAAAAGTTACGCTCAATTTTTCGTCCGTCGACTCTCCAAGCGTTCTAAATATACAAGTGCTCGTTCTTTCGAAAAATGGCCAAAATCCCTCTTAGGTCATGACGAAGTGGTGAATGCAATCCAAAACGGTCGCTACAATTCCAAAAAGTACTAATGGGCCCAAAACGGACGCCGTGTGCAAAAGTTACGTTGAATTCTTCGTCCGTCGACTCTCGAACCGTCCTAAATATGCAAGTGCTCATTCTTTCGAAAAATGGCCAAAATCCCTCGTACGTCACGACGTTGTTGTGAGTTCAAACCAAAATGGTCGCTACATTTTCAAAAGTACTTATGGGCCCAAAACGGACACCGTGTGCAAAAGTTACGCTCAATTCTTCGTCCGTCGACTTTCCAAGTGTTCTAAATATGCAAGTGCTTAATCTTTCAAAAAATGGCCAAAATCCGTCATACGTCACGATGAAGTGGTGAGTTCAATCCAAAACGGTCGCTACATTTCCAAAAAGTACTTATGGGCCCAAAACGGACACCGTGCGCAAAAGTTACGCTCAATTTTTCGTCCGTCGACTCTCCAAGCGTTCTGAATATGCAAGTGCTCATTCTTTCAAAAAATGGGCAAAATCCCTCTTAGGTCATGACGAAGTCGTGAATACAATCCAAAACGGTCGCTACATTTCCAAAAAGTACTAATGGGCCAAAAGCGGACGCCGTGTGCAAAAGTGACGCTGAATTCTTCGTCCGTCGACTCTCCAAGCGTTCTAAATATGCAAGTGCTCATTCTTTCGAAAAATGACCAAAATCCCTCGTACGTCACGACGAAGTGGTGATTTCAATCCAAAAGGGTCACTAAATTTCCAAAAAGTACTTATGGGCCCAAAACGGACACCGTGTGCAAAAGTTACGCTCAATTCTTTGTTCTCTGACTCTCCAAGCGTTCTAAATATGCAAGTGCTCATTCTTTCGAAAAATGGCCAAAATTCCTCGTACGTCACGATGAAGTGGTGAGTTCAATCCAAAACGGTCGCTACATTTCCAAAAAGTACTTATGGGCCCAAAACGGACGCCGTACGCAAAAGTTACGCTCAATTCTTCGTTCTCCGACTCTCCAAGCGTTCCAAATATGCAAGTGCTCATTCTTTCGAAAAATGACCAAAATCCCTCGTACGTCACGACGAAGTGGTGAGTTCAATCCAAAACGGTCGCTACATTTCCAAAAAGTACTTATGGGCCCAAAACGGACACCGTGTGCAAAAGTTACGCTGAATTCTTCGTCTGTCGACTCTCCAAGCATTCTAAATATGCAAATGCTCATTCTTTCAAAAAGTGGCCAAAATCCCTCGTACGTCACGTTGAAGTTGTGAGTTAAAACTGAAACGGTGGCTACATTTTCTAAAAGTGCTTATGGGCCCAAAACGGACACTGTGTGCAAAAGTTACGCTCAATTCTTCGTCCGCCGACTTTCCAAGCGTTCTAAATATGCAAGTGCTCATTCCTTCGAAAAATGGCAAGAATCCCTTGTACGTTACGACGAAGTGGTGAGTTCAATCCAAAACGGTCGCTACATTTCCAAAACGTACTAATGGGCCTAAAACGGACTCTGTGTGCAAAAGTTACGCTGAATTCTTCGTCCGTCGACTCTCCAAGCGTTCTAAATATGCAAGTGCTCATTCCTTCGAAAAATGGCAAGAATCCCTTGTACGTTACGACGAAGTGGTGAGTTCAATCCAAAACGGTCGCTACATTTCCAAAACGTACTAATGGGCCTAAAACGGACTCTGTGTGCAAAAGTTACGCTGAATTCTTCGTCCGTCGACTCTCCAAGCGTTCTAAATATGCAAGTGCTTGTTCTTTCGAAAAATGGCCAAAATCCCTCTTAGGTCATGACGAAGTTGTGAATACAATCCAAAACGGTCGCTACATTTCCAAAACGTACTAATGGGCCTAAAACGGACTCTGTGTGCAAAAGTTACGCTGAATTCTTCGTCCGTCGACTCTCCAAGCATTCTAAATATGGAAGTGCTCATTCTTTTGAAAAATGGCCAAAATCCCTCGTACGTCACGACGAAGTGCTGGGTTCAATCCAAAACGGTCGTTACATTTCCAAAAAGTACTTATGGGCCCAAAACGGACACCGCGTGCAAAAGTTACGCTCA
>NW_019256814.1:22605-31198 GCF_002742605.1 Olea europaea var. sylvestris
TGCTCGCTACATTTCCAAAAAGTACTTATGGGCCCAAAACGGACACCGTGTGCAAAAGTTATGCTCAATTTTTCGTCCGCCGACTCTCCAACCGTTCTAAATATGCAAGTTCTCATTCTTTCGAAAAATGGCAAAAATCCCTCGTACGTCACGACGAAGTGGTGATTTCAATCCAAAACGGTCGCTACATTTCCAAAAAGTACTTATGGGCCCAAAATGGACACCGTGTGCAAAAGTTACGGTCAATTCTTCGTTCGTCGACTCTCCAAGCGTTCTAAATATGCAAGTGTTCATTCTTTCGAAAAATGGCCGAAATCCCTCGTGCGTCACGACGAAGTGGTGAGTTCAATCCAAAACGGTCGCTACATTTCCAAAAAGTACTTATGGGCCCAAAATGGACACCGTGTGCAAAAGTTACGGTCAATTCTTCGTTCGTCGACTCTCCAAGCGTTCTAAATATGCAAGTGTTCATTCTTTCGAAAAATGGCCGAAATCCCTCGTACGTCACGACGAAGTTGTGAGTTCAAACCAAAACGATCGCTAAATTTACAAAAAGTACTTATGGTCCAAAAATGGACACCGTGTGCAAAAGTTACGTTCAATTCTTCGTTCGTCGACTCTCCAAATGTTCTAAATATGCAAGTGTTCATTCTTTCTAAAAATCGCCAAAATCCCTCGTAGGTCAAGATGAATTTGTGAGTTCGATCCAATACGGTCACTATATTTCCAAAAAGTACTTATGGGCCCAAAACGTACACCGTGTGCAAAAGTTACGCTCAATTCTTCGTACGCCGACTCTCCAACCATTCCAAATATACAAGTGCTCATTCTTTCGAAAAATTGCTGAAATCCCTCGTACGTCACTACGAAGTGGTGAGTTCAATCCAAAACGGTCGCTGCATTTCCAAAAAGTACTTATGGGCAAAAAATGGACGCGTGTTCAAAAGTTACGCTGAATTCTTCGTCCGTCAACTCTCCAAGAGTTCTAAATATGCAAGTGCTCATTCTTTCGAAAAATGCCTAAAATCCCCCGTACGTCACGACGAAGAGGTGAGTTCAATCCAAAACGGTCGCTACATTTCCAAAAAGTACTTATGGGCCTAAAACGGACACTGTGTGCAAAAGTTACGCTCAATTCTTCGTCCGTCAACTCTCCAAGCGTTCTAAATATGCAAGTGCTCATTCTTTCGAAAAATGCCTAAAATCCCCCGTACGTCACGACGAAGAGGTGAGTTCAATCCAAAACGGTCGCTACATTTCCAAAAAGTACTTATGGGCCTAAAACGGACACTGTGTGCAAAAGTTACGCTCAATTCTTCGTCCGTCAACTCTCCAAGCGTTCTAAATATGCAAGTGCTCATTCTTTCGAAAAATGGCTAAAATCCCTCGTACGTCAGGACTTGTTGTGAGTTCAAACCAAAACGGTCGCTACATTTACAAAAAGTACTTATGGCCCAAAACGGACGCCGTGTGCAAAAGTTACGCTCAATTCTTCGTCCACCGACTCTCCAAGCGTTCTAAATATGCAAGTACTCAATGTTTTGAAAAATTGCCAAAGTCCCTCGTACGTCACGACGAAGTGGTGAGTTCAATCCAAAACGGTCGCTACATTTCAAAAAAGTACTTATGGGTCCAAAACGGACACCGTGTGCAAAAGTTACACTCAATTCTTCGTCCGTCGACTCTCTAAGCGTTCTAAATATGCAAGTGCTCATTCTTTCGAAAAATGGCCAAAATCCCTCGTACGTCACGACGAAGATGTGAGTTCAAACCAAAACGGTCGCTACATTTACAAAAAGTACTTATGGCCCAAAACGGACGCCGTGTGCAAAAGTTACGCTCAATTCTTCAAACGTCGACTCTCCAACCATTCCAAATATGCAAGTGCTCATTCTTCCGAAAAATGGCTGAAATCCCTTGTACATCACTACGAAGTGGTGAGTTCAATCCAAAACGGTCGCTGCATTTCCAAAAAGTACTTATGGGCCAAAATCGGACGCCGTGTTCAAAAGTTACGCAGAATTCTTCGTCCGTCAACTCTCCAAGAGTTCTAAATATGCAAGTGCTCATTCTTTCGAAAAATGGCCAAAATCCCTCGTACATCACGACGAAGTTGTGAGTTCAAACCAAAACGGTCGCTACATTTACAAAAAGTACTTATGGGCCCAAAACGGACGCCGTGTGAAAAAGTTACGCTCAATTATTTGTCCACCGACTCTCCAAGCGTTCTAAATACGCAAGTGCTCAATGTTTCGAAAAATTGCCAAAATCCCTCGTACGTCACGATGAAGTGGTGAGTTCAATCCAAAACGGTCGCTACACTTCCAAAAAGTACTTATGGGTCCAAAACGGACACCGTGTGCAAAAGTTACACTCAATTCTTCATCCGTCGACTCTCTAAGCGTTCTAAATATGCAAGTGCTCATTCTTTTGAAAAATGGCCAAAATCCCTCGTACGTCAAGACGAAGATGTGAGTTCAAACCAAAACGGTCGCTACATTTCCAAAAATTACTTATGGGCCAAAAACGAACGCCGTGTGCAAAAGTTTTGCTCAATTCTTCAAACGCCGACTCTCCAACCATTCCGAATATGTAAGTGCTCATTCTTTCGAAAAATGGCCGAAATCCCTCGTACATTACTACGAAGTTGTGAGTTCAATCCAAAACGGTCGCTGCATTTCCAAAAAGTACTTATGGGCCGAAAACGGACACCGTGTGCAGAAGTTACGCTCAATTCTTCATCCGTCGACTCTCCAAGCGTTCTAAATATGCAAGTGCTCATTCTTTCGAAAAATGGCCGAAATCCCTCGTACGTCACGATGAAGTGCTGAGTTCAATCCAAAACGGTCGCTGCATTTCCAAAAAGTACTTATGGGCCGAAAACGGACACCGTGTGCAGAAGTTACGCTCAATTCTTCATCCGTCGACTCTCCAAGCGTTCTAAATATGCAAGTGCTCATTCTTTCGAAAAATGGCCGAAATCCCTCGTACGTCACGATGAAGTGCTGAGTTCAATCCAAAACGGTCGCTGCATTTCCAAAAAGTACTTATGGGCCGAAAACGGACACCGTGTGCAGAAGTTACGCTCAATTCTTCATCCGTCGACTCTCCAAGCGTTCCAAATACACCGTGTGCAAAAGTTACGCTCAATTCTTCATCCGTCGACTCTCCAAGCGTTCCAAATATGGAAGTGCTCATTCTTTCTAAAAATGGCTGAAATCCCTCGTACGCCACGATGAAGTTGGGAGTTCAATCCAAAACAGTCGATACATTTCTGAAAATTACTTATGGGCCCAAAATGGACGCCGTTTTCAAAAGTTACGCTCGATTCTTCGAACGCGGACAATCCAAGCGCTCCAAATATGCAAGTTCTCATTCTTTCAAAATATGGCAGAAATCCCTCTTACGTCACGATGAAGTGCTGAGTTCAATCCAAAACGGTCGCTACATTTCCAAAGAGTACTTATGGGCCCAAAACGGACACCTCGTGCAAAAGTTACGCTCAACACTTTGTACGCCGACTCTCCTAGCGTTCCAAGTATGTAAGTGTTCATTCTTTCAAAAAATGGCCAAAATCTCTCATACGCCATGATGAATTCATGACTTCAATCCAAAACGGTCACTAGAACTCCGAAAAGTACTTTATGGGCCCAAAATGGACGCCGTTTGCAAAAGTTTCGCACAATTCTTCGAACGTCGACAATCAGAGCATTCCAAATTTGAAATTGCTCATTCTTTCTAAAAATGGCTGAAATCCCTCGTACGTCATGACAAGTCATGAGTTCAAACCAAAACGGTCGCTACATTTTCAAAAAGTACTTATGGGCCCAAAACGGACACCGCGTGCAAAAGTTACGCTCAATTCTTCATCCGTCGACTTGCCAAGCGTTCTAAATATGCAAGTGCGCATTCTTTCGAAAAATGGCCGAAATCCCTCTTACGTCACGATGAAGTGCTGAGTTCAATCCAAAACGGTTGCTACATTTTCGAAAAGTACTTATGGGCCCAAAACGGACACCGTGTGCAAAAGTTACCCTCAATTCTTCGTACGCCGACTCTCCAAGCGTTCCAAATATGCAAGTGCTCATTCTTTCGAAAAATGGCCAAAATCTCTCATACGCCACGATGAAGTCATGACTTCAATCCAAAACGGTCGCTACATTTCCTAAAAGTACTTATGGGCCCAAAATGGACACCGTTTGCAAAAGTTACGTACAATTCTTCGAACGCCGACTATCCGAGCATTCCAAATTTTAAATTGCTCATTCTTTCTAAAAATGGCCAAAATCCCTCGTACATCACGAGGAAGTAATGAGTTCAATCCAAAACCGTCGCTACATTTCCAAAAAGTACTTATGGGCCCAAAACGGACACCGTGTGCAAAAGTTACCCTCAATTC
Source organism: Olea europaea var. sylvestris (assembly GCF_002742605.1). Lineage (NCBI taxonomy): Eukaryota > Viridiplantae > Streptophyta > Magnoliopsida > Lamiales > Oleaceae > Olea > Olea europaea. Next base: position 27,005 of record NW_019256814.1, read on the forward strand.
TTCGTACGCCGACTCTCCAAGCGTTCCAAATATGCAAGTGCTCATTCTTTCGAAAAATGGCCAAAATCCCTCGTACGTCACGACGAAGTGGTGAGTTCAATCCAAAATGGTCGCAACATGTCCAAAAAGTACTTATGGGCCCAATACGGACACCGTGTGCAAAAGTTACGCTCAATTCTTCGTCCGCCGACTCTCCAAGCGTTCTAAATACGCAAGTGCTCAATATTTCAAAAAATTGCCAAAATCCCTCGTACGTCACGACGAAGTGGTGAGTTCAATCCAAAATGGTCGCAACATGTCCAAAAAGTACTTATGGGCCCAATACGGACACCGTGTGCAAAAGTTACGCTCAATTCTTCGTCCGCCGACTCTCCAAGCGTTCTAAATACGCAAGTGCTCAATATTTCAAAAAATTGCCAAAATCCCTCGTACGTCACGACGAAGTGGTGAGTTCAATCCAAAATGGTCGCAACATGTCCAAAAAGTACTTATGGGCCCAATACGGACACCGTGTGCAAAAGTTACGCTCAATTCTTCGTCCGCCGACTCTCCAAGCGTTCTAAATACGCAAGTGCTCAATATTTCAAAAAATTGCCAAAATCCCTCGTACGTCACGACGAAGTGGTGAGTTCAATCCAAAATGGTCGCAACATGTCCAAAAAGTACTTATGGGCCCAATACGGACACCGTGTGCAAAAGTTACGCTCAATTCTTCGTCCGCCGACTCTCCAAGCGTTCTAAATACGCAAGTGCTCAATATTTCAAAAAATTGCCAAAATCCCTCGTACGTCACGACGAAGTGGTGAGTTCAATCCAAAATGGTCGCAACATGTCCAAAAAGTACTTATGGGCCCAAAACGGACACCTCGTGCAAAAGTTACGCTCAACACTTTGTACGCCGACTCTCCTAGCGTTCCAAGTATGTAAGTTTTCATTCTTTCAAAAAATGGCCAAAATCTCTCGTACGCCATGATGAATTCATGACTTCAATCCAAAGCGGTCGCTAGAACTCCGAAAAGTACTTTATGGGCCCAAAATGGACGCCGTTTGCAAAAGTTTCGAACAATTCTTCGAACGCCGACAATCCGAGCATTCCAAATTTGAAATTGCTCATTCTTTCTAAAAATGGCCGAAATCCCTCGTACGTCACGATGAAGTCATGAGTTCAAACCAAAACGGTCGCTACATTTCCAAAAAGTACTTATGGACCCAAAACGGACACCGCGTACAAAAGTTACGCTCAATTCTTCATCCGTCGACTTGCCAAGCATTCTAAATATGCAAGTGCTCATTCTTTCCAAAAATGGCCGAAATCCCTCTTACGTCACGATGAAGTGCTGAGTTCAATCCAAAACGGTCGCTACATTTCTGAAAAGTACTTATAGGCCCAAAACGGACACCTTGTGCAAAAGTTACGCTAAGCTCTTTGTACGCCGACTCTCCAAGCGTTCCAAATATGTAAGAGCTCATTCTTTCAAAAAATGGCCAAAATCTCTCATATACCACGATGAAGTCATGACTTCAATCCAAAACGGTCGCTACATTTCCTAAAAGTACTTATGGGCCCAAAATGGACACCGTTTGCAAAATTTACGTACAATTCTTCGAACGCCGACTATCCGAGCATTCCAAATTTTAAATTGCTCATTCTTTCTAAAAATGGCCTAAATCCCTCGTACGTCACGAGGAAGTCATGAGTTCAATCCAAAACGGTCGCTACATTTCCAAAAAGTACTTATGGGCCCAAAACGGACACCGTGTACAAAAGTTACGCTCAATTCTTTGTACGCCGACTCTCCAAGCGTTCCAAATATGCAAGTGCTCATTCTTTCAAAAAATGGCCAAAATCCCTCATACGTCACGATGAAGTGGTGAGTTCAACCCAAAACGGTCGCTGCATTTCCAAAACGTACTTATGGGCCCAAAACGGACACCGTGTGCAAAAGTTACGCTCAATTCTTCGTACGCCGACTCTCCAAGCGTTCCAAATATGCAAGTGCTCATTCTTTCTAAAAATTTTCGAAATCCCTCGTACGTCACGACGAAGTGTTGAGTTCAAACCAAAACGGTCGCTACATTTTCAAAAAGTACTTATGGGCCCAAAACAGACACTGTGTGCAAAAGTTACGCTCAATTCTTCGTCCACCGACTTTCCAAGCGTTCTAAATATGCAAGTGCTTAATCTTTCAAAAAATGGCCGAAATCCCTCATACTTCACGACGAAGTGGTGAGCTCAATCCAAAACGGTCGCTACATTTACAAAAAGTACTTATGGGCCCAAAACGGACACCGTGCACAAAAGTTACGCTCAATTTTTCGTCCGCCGACTCTCCTAGCGTTCTAAATATGCAAGTGCTCGTTCTTTCGAAAAATGGCCAAAATCCCTCTTAGGTCATGACGAAGTGGTGAATACAATCCAAAACGGTCGCTACATTTTCAAAAAGTACTAATGGGCCCAAAACGGACGCCGTGTACAAAAGTTACGCTGAATTCTTCGTCCGTCGACTCTCCAAGCGTTCAAAATATGCAAGTGCTCATTCTTTCGAAAAATGGCCAAAATCTCTCGTACGTCACAATGAAGTGGTGAGTTCAAACCAAAACGGTCGCTACATTTTCAAAAAGTACTTATGGGCCCAAAACGGATACCGTGGGCAAAAGTTACGCTCAATTCTTCGTCCGCCGACTTTCCAAGCGTTCTAAATATGCAAGTGCTTAATCTTTCAAAAAATGGCAGAAATCCCTCATACGTCACGACGAAGTGGTGAGTTCAATCCAAAACGGTCGCTACATTTACAAAAAGTACTTATGGGCCCAAAACGGACACCGTGCACAAAAGTTACGCTCAATTTTTCGTCCGTCGACTCTCCAAGCGTTCTAAATATGCAAGTGCTCGTTCTTTCGACAATGGCCAAAATCCCTCTTAGGTCATGACGAAGTGGTGAATAAAATCCCAAACGGTCGCTACATTTCCAAAAAGTACTAATGGGCCCAAAACGGACGCCGTGTGCAAAAGTTACGTTGAATTCTTCGTCCGTCGACTCTCGAACTGTTCTAAATATGCAAGTGCTCATTCTTTCGAAAAATGGCCAAAATCCCTCGTACGTCACGACGTTGTTGTGAGTTCAAACCAAAATGGTCGCTACATTTTCAAAAGTACTTATGGGCCCAAAACAGACACCGTGTGCAAAAGTTACGCTCAATTCTTCGTCCGTCGACTTTCCAAGCGTTCTAAATAGGCAAGTGCTTAATCTTTCAAAAAATGGCCAAAATCCGTCATACGTCACGATGAAGTGGTGAGTTCAATCCAAAACGGTCACTACATTTCCAAAAAGTACTTATGGGCCCAAAACGGACACCGTGCGCAAAAGTTACGCTCAATTTTTCGTCCGTCGACTCTCCAAGCGTTCTAAATATGCAAGTGCTCATTCTTTCGAAAAATGGCCAAAATCCCTCTTAGGTCATGACGAAGTCGTGAATACAATCCAAAACGGTCGCTACATTTCCAAAAAGTACTAATGGGCCAAAAACGGACGCCGTGTGCAAAAGTGACGCTGAATTCTTCGTCCGTCGACTCTCCAAGCGTTCTAAATATGCAAGTGCTCATTCTTTCAAAAAATGGCCAAAATCCCTTCTACGTCACGACGTTGTTGTGAGTTCAAACAAAAACGGTCGCTACATTTTTCAAAAAGTACTTATGGGCCCAAAACGGACACCATGTGCAAAAGTTACGCTCAATTCTTCGTTCTCCGACTCTCCAAGCGTTCCAAATATGCAAGTACTCATTCTTTCGAAAAATGACCAAAATCCCTCGTACATCACGACGAAGTGGTGATTTCAATCCAAAAGGGTCACTAAATTTCCAAAAAGTACTTATGGGCCCAAAACGGACACCGTGTGCAAAAGTTACGCTCAATTCTTCGTTCTCCGACTCTCCAAGCGTTCTAAATATGCAACTGCTCATTCTTTCGAAAAATGGCCAAAATCCCTCGTACGTCACGATGAAGTGGTGAGTTAAATCCAAAACGGTCGCTACATTTCCAAAAAGTACTTATGGGCCCAAAACGGACACCGTGCACAAAAGTTACGCTCAATTCTTCGTCCGCCGACTCTCCAAGCGTTCTAAATAAGCAAGTGCTCATTCTTTTGAAAAACGGCCAAAATCTCTCGTACGTCACGACGAAGTGGTGAGTTCAA
>NW_019256814.1:31411-33195 GCF_002742605.1 Olea europaea var. sylvestris
TTCGTCCGTCGACTCTCCAAGCGTTCTAAATATGCAAGTGCTCATTCCTTCGAAAAATGGCAAGAATCCCTTGTACGTTACGACGAAGTGGTGAGTTCAATCCCAAACGATCGCTACATTTACAAAAAGTACTTATGGGACCAAAACGGACACCGTGCGCAAAAGTTACGCTCAATTTTTTGTCCGTCGACTCTCCAAGCGTTCTAAATATGCAAGTGCTCGTTCTTTCGAAAAATGGCCAAAATCCCTCTTAGGTCATGACGAAGTTGTGAATACAATCCAAAACGGTCGCTACATTTCCAAAACGTACTAATGGGCCCAAAACGGACTCGGTGTGCAAAAGTTACGCTGAATTCTTCGTCCGTCTACTCTCCAAGCATTCTGAATATGGAAGTGCTCATTCTTTTGAAAAATGGCCAAAATCCCTCGTACGTCACGACGAAGTGCTGGGTTCAATCCAAAACGGTCGTTACATTTCCAAAAAGTACTTATGGGTCGAAAACGGATGCCGTGTGCAAAAGTTACGCTGAATTCTTCGTCCGTCTACTCTCCAAGCATTCTGAATATGGAAGTGCTCATTCTTTTGAAAAATGGCCAAAAGCCCTCGTACGTCACGACGAAGTGCTGAGTTCAATCCAAAACGGTCGCTACATTTCCAAAAAGTTCTTATTGGCAAAAACGGACACCGTGTGCAAAAGTTACGCTCAATTCTTCGTCCCCCAACTCTCCAAGCGTTCTAAATATGCAAGTGCTCATTCTTTCGAAAAATAGCCAAAATCCCTCGTACGTCACTACGAAGTGGTGAGTTCAATCCAAAACGGTCGCTGCATTTCCAAAAAGTACTTATGGGTCGAAAACGGATGCCGTGTGCAAAAGATACGCTGAATTCTTCGTCCATCGACTCTCCAAGCGTTCTAAATATGCAAGTGCTCAATCGTTCGAAAAATGGCCAAAATTCCTCGTACGTCACAACGAAGGGGTGAGTTCAATAAAAAACGCTCGCTACATTTCCAAAAAGTACTTATGGGCCCAAAACGGACACCGTGTGCCAAAGTTATGCTCAATTTTTCGTCCGCCGACTCTCCAACCGTTCTAAATATGCAAGTGCTCATTCTTTCGAAAAATGGCCGAAATCCCTCGTAGGTCAAGACGAAGGTGTGAGTTCAATCCAATATGGTCACTACATTTCCAAAAAGTACTTCTGGTCCCATAATGGACACCGTGTGCAAAAGTTACGCTCAATTCTTTGTTCGTCGACTCTCCAAGCGTTCTAAATATGCAAGTGCTCATTCTTTCGAAAAATGGCCGAAATCCCTCGTAGGTCAAGACGAAGGTGTGAGTTCAATCCAATATGGTCACTACATTTCCAAAAAGTACTTATGGGCCCAAAACGTACACCGTGTGCAAAAGTTAAGCTCAATTCTTCGTACGCCGACTCTCCAACCGTTCCAAATATGCAAGTGCTTATTCTTTTGAAAAATGGCCGAAATCCCTCGTACGTCACGACGAAGTGGTGAGTTCAATCCAAAACGGTCGCTGTATTTCCAAAAAGTACTTATGGGCCCAAAACGGACGCCGTGTGCAAAAGTTACGCTGAATTCTTCGTCCGTCGACTCTCCAAGCATTCTAAATATGCAAGTGCTCATTCTTTCAAAAAATGGCCAAAATGCCTCGTACGTCACGACGAAGTCATGAGTTCAGACCAAAACGGTCGCTACATTTCCAAAAAGTACTTATGGGCCCAAAACGGACATCGCGTGCAAAAGTTACGCTCAATTCTTCAT
>NW_019256815.1:0-1123 GCF_002742605.1 Olea europaea var. sylvestris
TTGGACTAGCAATTCCTCGAAAATGATCAAGCCCGAAGTTATAATGAAATCAAAAACCACTTTTCATTGGCTCGATTCCAATCAAATTAGGCTAGCATTTCGCCAAAAATGAACAAAGCCGAAGTTATCATGAAATCAAAAACCACTTTTCATTGGCTTGATTCCAATCGAATTAGACTAGCAATTCGTAAAAAATGAACAAACTTGAAGTTGTCATGGAATCAAAAAACTACTTTTCATTGGCTCGATTCCAATCAAATTAGACTAGCATTACACAAAAAATGAACAAACTCGAAGTTATCATGAAATCAAAACCCACTTTTCATTGGCTCGATTCCAATCGAATTAAACTAGCAATTCGTAAAAAATGAACAAACCTAAAGTTGTCATGAAATCAAAACTACTTTTCATTGGCTCGATTCCAATCTAATTAGACTAGCATTACACAAAAAATGAACAAACTCGAAGTTATCATGAAATCAAAACCCACTTTTCATTGGCTCGATTCCAATCGAATTAGACTAGCAATTTGCCAAAGACGAACAAACCCGATGTTATCGTGAAATCGAAAGCCACTTTTCATTGGCTCGAGTCCAATAGAATTGGACTAGCAATTCATCGGAAATGAACAATCCCTAATTTATCATGAAATCAAAGACCGCTTTTTATATGCTCGATTCCAATCGAATTAGACTAGCATTTCGCCAAAAACGAACAAACCCAATGTTATCATGATATCAAAAACTACTTTTCATTGGCTCGATTCCAATCGAATCAGACTAGCATTACGCAAAAAAAGAACAAACTCGAAGTTATCATGAAATCAAAAGCCACTTTTCATTGGCTCATTTCCAATCGAATTAGACTAGTAATTTTTGAAAATGATCAAATTCGAAGTTATCATGAAATTAAAACCACTTTTCATTGGCTCGATTCCAATCGAATTAGACTTGCAATTTACCAAAGACGAACAAACTTGATGTTATCATGAAATCGAAAGCCACTTTTCATTGGCTCGATTCCAATAGAATTGGACTCGTAATTCGCGGAAAATGATCAAACCCGAAGTTATCAAGGAATAAATAACCACTTTTCATTGGCTCATTTTCCAATCGAATTATGA
>NW_019256816.1:0-1123 GCF_002742605.1 Olea europaea var. sylvestris
TTATTCTTAGTCTTATATAAATGTATTTTCTCAAATAAATTAAGACGTGCATAAATGTGAGAAAATATTACAATAAATAAGAGTTTTATACACAAATTATATATACCATTATATAGTGGAACCAAGTCCCATTTTCCCTATATGATCCTTGAATTTCAATGGTGGCATGCCTTTAGCTAGACGATTAACGATCATCAATTCAGTGTTTATGTGCTTAATGACTACTTCATTTTCTTTAGTGCGTTCTTTTATAGTTAAATGTTTAATGTAGACATGTTTACTTTGACTACCACTTTGTTGTTTTTAGCCATAAAAGCAATGGTTGAATTGTCGTAGTAGATTCTCAATGGCCTAGAAATAAAATCCATAACTCCAAGCCCAGATATGGAACTCTTAATTCATACACCATGCGAAGAAGTCTCAAAACAAAAAACGAACTCGACTTCCAAAGTGGAAATAATAGTCAAGGTTTACTTTGCACTCCTCCATGATACAGCTCCACCATCTACCATAAAAATATGCCTTGATGTTGATTTGCCTGAATCAACACAGCTAGCAAAGTCTGAATCTGAGTATCCAATCACTTCCAAATTATCCTTTCGTTTATACATAAACATGTAATTCTTTGTTCCTTGACGTATGTCATTCCTTTCTTTGTTGCTCTCAAGTGTATGATACCTGGATTAATTTAATATATCCTAACATTCCTACCACAAATGCAATGTCAGGCCTTATGCACACCTGAGCATACATTAGACTTTCGATAGTGGAAGCATATAGAATGCTCTTCATTTATTCCCTTTCTAGATCATTTTTCGAGCATTGGTTCAAATTGAATATACCACCCTTCACAATAGGAGCTTCACTTGATGAACAATCCTTTATTCGAAATCTCTAAAATTTTGTTGATATAGGTTTCTTGAGACGAACCCAAAATACCTCGTATTTCGTCTCTATGAATATTAATGCCAATGACATGAGATGCCTCACCTATATCCTTTATATGAAAATATTTAGATAAGAATTATTTCACCTCATACAACAATTCTTATTATTGATTGCAAGTAAAATGTCATCTACGCATAAAATAAGGAAACAATTCTTACTCCCGCTAACCTTTTAA
>NW_019256817.1:0-1123 GCF_002742605.1 Olea europaea var. sylvestris
TTGGAATTGGTTAAAATTTGACATTTTGATCGGAAACAAAAACCGCGCTAGGGGCAATTTTGTCATTTTTCGCGACGGTGTCGAAATGTGCTCAAATTAGTCAGTTTCATCGGAAACAAAAATCGCGCCGGGGGCAATTTCGTCATTTTTCGCGACGGTGTCGAAATGGGCTCAAATTTGACAGTTTGATCGGAAACAAAAATCGCGCCTGGGGCAATTTCGTCACTTTTCGCGACGGTGTCGAAATGCGCTCAAATTTGTCAGTTTGATCGGAAACAAAAACCGCGCCAGGGTCAATTTCGTCATTTTTCGCGACGGTGTCGGAATGGGCTAAAATTTGACATTTTGATCGGAAACAAAAATCGCGCCGGGCCAATTTTGTCATTTTTCGCGACGGTGTCGAAATTCGCTCAAATTTGTCAGTTTGATCGGAAACAAAAATCGCGCCGAGGGCAATTTCGTCATTTTTCGCGACGGTGTCGGAATTGTTTAAAATTTGACATTTTGGTCGGAAACAAAAATCGCGCCGGCGGCAATTTCGACATTTTTTACGACGGTGCCGAAACGGGCTAAAATTCGACAGTTTGATTTGAATCAAAAACCGCGCCGGGGGCAATTTCGTCATTTTTCGCGACGGTGTCGAAATGGGCTCAAATTAGTCAGTTTCATCGGAAACAAAAATCGCGCCGGGGGCAATTTCGTCATTTTTCGCGACGGTGTCGAAATGGGCTCAAATTAGTCAGTTTCATCGGAAACAAAAATCGCGCCGGGGGCAATTTCGTCATTTTTCGCGACGGTGTCGAAATGGGCTCAAATTTGACAGTTTGATCGGAATCAAAAACCGCGCCGGCGGCAATTTCGTCATTTTTCGCGGCGGTGTCGGAATGGGCTAAAATTTGACATTTTGATTGGAAACAAAAATCGCGCCGGGGCAGTTTTGTCATTTTTCGCGACGGTGTCGAAATTCGCACAAATTTGACAATTTGATCGGAAACAAAAATTGCGCTGGGGGAAGTTTCGTCGTTTTTCGCGACGGTGTTGGAATTGGTTAAAATTTGACATTTTGATCGGAAACAAAAATCGCGCTAGGGGCAATTTCGTCATTTTTCGCGACGGTGTCGAA
>NW_019256818.1:0-1123 GCF_002742605.1 Olea europaea var. sylvestris
AATACAAGAATTTTCCATATTCATCCATATTTCATATTTTCTCAGATCTAGATTCTAGTATCTGTTAGTTCAATCTCAAGATAAACACTAAAAGATTTACAGGGCTTTGGATCGCTCTTAAATCACCCCATGTACGTATGAAACAGAAAAGGCATCCTCACACTTCCACCAGTTGGGCGTCAATTAACAGCAGAGATGACAGATTCAATCAAACACTGAAATACTACTGGATTTTACTAGGCTTGACAACTGAAGGTATCCAATACTGCTTCTGGAAAGGTATGAAACCGAAATAAATTCAAATAAACACGAACATAGTATTTACATACTCCTTTATTGGAACAACATTCAAGCCCTTTTGTACATATTATTCAAGAAGAGAGAGATTTTAGCTCTTTTCTTGTTGATGTCATTCAACGCCATTCAGTAGGATTTGTTTGCAATCCGAGGATTTGAACAGAAAATGAAAGCAACGAGACTTTTGGTGGCCAGATTGCAAATACAATGGTACACATTGTTATTTTTTTTATTTGTTATCTGGTATATTTCTTCAAGTTTGTGTATTCATTTATGAATCGTATCATAATATCTTTAAAATAATAGTCCCTGCTTAAATTTCTCGCTAATTCATGACTATTTCTCAAGGTTATAATGAACTATAATTTCTAGTGCAAAATACGTGCCTGTGCATGCACATTGCACAAGATTAATGAGGAAAATGTAAGTAAAGTATTGTGTATAACTAAAAATAAAAATTTGAACGAAAGGAAAAAATATTTATATTTGATCTTAACATTAACATTAGGTTCAAATATTTTGATCAGCCTATGTGCATTTTAATTAGATGTTTAATGGCTTAAATAAACTCAAGTCTTGTCATTTGGAGAATAAAGAATATATACAAAATAAGAATAGAAAACACATGCAATTAGCTCTCCAAAAGTTGTATACATCAAATTGAATTTAAAGGAAAAGGTTGTCATTTAAAAAGTTTCCTCAAGACTATATTATCAAAAGAAATATTTTGTCAAACAATGAAGGAAAAAAAGATCACGAGATTTCTGGTTAAGCTTCAATTATTTGTATCAATAAAAACTTGTGTTGTAATCATAAAAGAAAATCG
>NW_019256819.1:0-1123 GCF_002742605.1 Olea europaea var. sylvestris
ACTTTACAACTTTTTGTTCTTAAAGTGGAGGAGGATTTTCATGAACTTCTATCCATTCATTGGACTTGACAGTGCCACAAGCTTATGGACCAAAGGCATCTTGATGAGTGGATGACTTCTTGTTTACACCCCACACAGCCACCCCAATTTTTCCTTGGCTTGATTTTCAGTTTCTGAAAGTGGAATTGTGGGGTAACTTTAGAATCCACGCTACATTGTGGCATCGCATGCACCTTTGACAGGAATGGATTTGCGGACATTTGGAATGTCTAAATAGTTATAGGAAATTGGTGTTTTCTGGGTTGAAGCCTGTTGCCAAGAGAAAGAGTAACCATCTGGCTTGAGCTTGTCATTAGGTTTGGTGCAAAGAATAATGGATTTTGTGAATGAGAAGAGGACACCTTGTGGTTATCATTGAGGTTTTCCTTGTCAAACAAGAGCCGAATATGAACCTAGTAAATCAGAAAAATAAAGGATTTTATGCTCCGATGCATATGAAATTTTCCAAAGAAGAGAACATGCATTTTTGGGACATGAAAAACTTACAAATAGAAGTAAATAAAATTGGAAAGGATAAAAACGATTGAAATTGAAATACACGTGGCTCTTTTGACCTGACCTACCTGTGAAGGGACCTAAGTGCGAGATTGGAGGGAAATACTAGCCAAACTCATCGTTGGCAAGTGAGAGGAGGACCTCTAGTAGGCCGCGCCTCCAACACTTTTGCACGTGAGTTGAGTACCAATTGTAGGCCTCGCCTCCACTTGCACAAATGCATTAAAGCTCGCCAAGCTAGGTGAGCTAGGCAATTTGGATACAGCCTACCTCACATGCCTAACCTAACTCGTCAATGACTCGGCAAAGGATGCAAGGAACTCTAATAGGCTTCAAAAAGAGAATCTTCGATGAAGATCGTTCCTTCAATTTAGCAATAAATTAGATTTTGACTAATTTAGCTTGAAGCATGGCTTGATGTTTTGAGGCTCAATACTACTCTTGGGAACATTGATACATCGACTTTCAAGCATCTCGTAGTTGAACGGTGCTACCATCAACATTTATAACATGGACAAGGACTATTGAACATGGATGGAATGAGAGTTGAACTCCTATCTCTCTCTTT
>NW_019256820.1:0-1123 GCF_002742605.1 Olea europaea var. sylvestris
GCCAATTCCGACACAATCGAGAAAAATAACGAAATTGCCCCCCGCGCGATTTTTGTTCCCAATCAACCTGTCAAATTTGAACCTATTCCGACACAGTCGAGAAAAATGACGAAATTGCCGCCGGGGCGATTTTTATTTCCGATCAAACTGGCAAATTTCAGTAAATTCCGACACAGTCGAGAAAAATGACGAAATTGCCCCCGGCGCGATTTTTCTTTCCGATCAAACTGTCAAATTTGAGCCCATTCCGACACAGTCGAGCAAAATGACGAAATTGCCCACGGCGCGATTTTTATTTCAGATCAAACTGCCAAATTTCAGCCCATTCCGACATCGTCGCGAAAAATGACGAAATTGCCGCCGGGGCGATTTTTATTTCCGATCAACCTGGCAAATTTCAGTAAATTCCGACATAGTCGAGAAAAATGACGAAATATCGCCCGGCGCGATTTTTATTTCAGATCAAACTGCCAAATTTCAGCCCATTCCGACATCGTCGCGAAAAATGACGAAATTGCCGCCGGGGCGATTTTTATTTCCGATCAACCTGGCAAATTTCAGTAAATTCCGACATAGTCGAGAAAAATGACGAAATTACCCCTGTGCGGTTTTTGTTTCCGATCAACCTCTCAAATTTGAGCCCATTCCGACACAGTCGAGCAAAATGACGAAATTGCCCACGGCGCGATTTTTATTTCAGATCAAACTGCCAAATTTCAGCCAATTCCGACATAGTCGAGAAAAATGACGAAATTACCCCTGTGCGGTTTTTGTTTCCGATCAACCAGTCAAATTTTAGCCAATTTCGACACTGTTGCAAAAAATTACAAAATTGCTCCGGCACGGTTTTTGTTTCCTATCAACCTGTCAAATTTGAGCCCATTCCGACACAGTCGAGAAGAATGTCAAAATTGCCCCCGGCGCGATGTTTATTTCAGATCAAACTGTCAAATTTCAGCCAATTCCAACACAGTAGAGAAAATTGACGAAATTGAGCCCGGCGCGGTTTTTGTTTCCGATCAACAAGTCAAATTTTAGCCAATTCGGACACAGTCGCGGAAAATTACGAAATCACACCCGGTGCGATTTTGGTTCACGATCAACCTGTCAAATTTGAGCCCAT
>NW_019256821.1:0-1123 GCF_002742605.1 Olea europaea var. sylvestris
AGACTAGCATTTCGACAAAAATGAACAAACCCTAAGTTATCATGAAATCAAAAATTACTTTTCATTCGCTCGATTCCAATCGAATTAGAATAGCAATTCCCCAAAAATGAACAAACTCGAAGTTATCATGAAATCAAAAACCACTTTTCATTGGCTGATTCCAATCGAATTAGACTAGCAATTCGCCAAAAATGAACAAACGCGAAGTTATCATGAAATCAGAACCACTTTTCATTAGCTCGATTCCAATCGAATTGGACTAGCAATTCGGCAAAAACAATCAAACCCGAAGTTATCATGAAATCAAAAATCACTTTTCATTGACTCGATTCCAATCGAATTAGACTAGCAATTTGCCAAATACGAACAAACCCAACGTTATCATGAAATCAAAAACCATTTTTCATTGGCTCGTTTCCAATCGAATTAGACCGGCAATTTCCCAAAGTCGAAAAAACCCGATGTTATCATGAAATCGAAAGTCACTTTTCATTGGACTGATTCTAATCAAATTAGACTAGCAATTCGCCAAGAAACGAACAAACCTGAAGTTATCATGAAATCAAAACCACTTTTCATTGGCTCGATTCCAATTGAATTACACTAGCAATTCGTCGAAAACGATCAAACCCGAAGTTATCATGAAATAAAAAACCACATTTCGTTGGCTCGATTCCAAGCTAATTAGACTAGCAATTTGCTAAAAACGAACAAAACCGATGTCATCATGAAATCAAAAACTACTTTTCATTTGCTCGATTCCAATCGAATTAGACTAGCGATTTGCCAAACAAACCCCGACGCTATCTTGAAATCGAAAGCCACTTTTCGTTGGCTCGATTCTAATCGAATTAGACTAGCAAATTCGCCAAAAACGAACGAACCCAAATTTATCATGAAATCTAAACCACTTTTAAATGGTTCGATTCGAATCGAATTAGACTAGCAATTTGTCAAAAATAATCAATCCCAAAGTTATCATGAAATCAAAAACCACTTTTCATTCGCTCGATTCCAATCGAATAAGACTATAATTTTTAGAAAACGATCAAACCCGAAGTTATCATGAAATCGAAAGACATTTTCATTGGCTCGATTCTAATCGAATTATATTAGCAATTCA
>NW_019256822.1:0-1123 GCF_002742605.1 Olea europaea var. sylvestris
AATGTTGATATACAATCAGGTTGAAAATTCATATTTCTACATCTCTTAATGCCTTAATGCAACCAAATTTCCCATATGGAAAAAGGAACAAATATTGCAATGGATCATAACACCCATAATAGTAATGAACTTTGTGTGAATCGTCAAAATGACCATATATAGTGATATCACGAGTATGAACATTAGCATTTGCATCATCTTCTACCCATATAGTAGCTACTTAAGATGTTGTAGGAGTATTGAAAACTCTTTGATCAAGTTCTGGATCACATCGTATTTGTATTTGATGATTATGCAAGTTAGTTATATTACTTAAAGATCTAAAGAATTTACTATATGGATTTGTTTTTAAAATTTCGATTAAATCAACTAAAGTAGATTCAACAAAATTTGATGAAATTTTCATACGATTTTCAACTTCATTTTCTGTATCGTAAAAATATAACTGCATATAAGAAGGCATATTATTTTTTGGCATAAGTTCATTTATATAATAATGCACTTGTCCATGAACTTTGAATGTGTAAATACCTTTATACGTTTTAAAAAGTTCTTTATCGTATTTTATACCAAATGAAGTGAAAGCATAATGATTATTATATCCCCTTACAATTATTTTAAATTCCATACAATGTAGTTCTTTAGAAGTAAATAAATTATACAGTTGAATCGGTGAATCACATATAAAAAGTTTAACTTTTCCATCTGAAGAACAAAACCTTTTACTTTCTCTATAAAATTTACGTGCATTACAATGTTTACAATAACTGGATGTTGGCAATACATGTACAGTAGATGGTATGTTCAATCCTTTGAAAGATATTTCAAATTTAGAATAAAAAATATTATGTAATTTTTTATTTGAAGTTGAAGCGTTAGAATTTTGATGCATTATGAATTCATGTAGCTGAGTAACAACAAAATAATTATTTTCAGATAACATAGGATCATTTCTTCTTTTATGATAATCACTACAATTATTTCTAAATCTTATTCGTCTTTCTCTCTTTCTTTGAACTCGTTGTTGGCAACTGAAGGCTCTGTGCAACTCATTCCCACTTTCAGACGCAGCATCGAAGTTAACAATAACATGATCTTCATGAATAGACATTTCCAAAATATC
>NW_019256823.1:0-1123 GCF_002742605.1 Olea europaea var. sylvestris
AAGACCAATACATGAAAGATAAGATTTCATACCTGGTAGTTGCATCCACCATCAAGTTTGTTATTGGAAGTGAAAAATCGTCTTTTAGACATGTTTGATTCAAATCTCGAAAGTCTCACGATAATGGAAAGGTTGGTGGAATGCAAAAGGAATGCGCATCGCTCAACCTTGTTTCATATGGAGGAAAGAAAGATGATATAAACAGAAGTCTCGTAATTGTCCATTCTTTTATCTGAGAGGAACAATGTTCACAATCCAAGTTAGATACCTAACTTCATGAATGAAACCAGCTTTAATAAGTTTGTTGACTTCCACTTCAATTTGAGGAATTATTTCTAGTCGAATTCTTTGAGATTGCTTGATTGATCAAATTAGACATCTTACTGCAAGGTAATGAAATGCAACCTTTGTGTCTAACCTCTGTATTTCTTTTTAAGACTATGCAAATACATCTTTATATTTCTGAAGCAAGTGAATGTACTCGGATTCCTCTTTTTAACTGAAGAGAACACTTACAAACATTGGTATTGGGTCTTCTTAGGTCCCCAAGTTTAATTATTTCAATTCATTCATAGTAGCTTGTTTCCCTTCTTCAAAAGTTGGTAAAGTTGGTTTAGGTTTATCTGTTGTGGTACAGTTTCCATACTCAGATTCTAAGTTAGAAGCTTCTTCAAATGCAATATGATTGACGAAGACTTCTATTTTATCCTCATCATTCTTTTAGGATGAGTAAACTCTTCGATTTCTTCATCTTGTCCTTGATTTTTAAGGTTTTAGACTTGGATTAGAGATTTTAATTCCAAGTCAAGAGAATGCAAATTGTCTTTAAGATGATTTTTAATGAGCTCATGTATTCTTATCAATTTGAGTATACCAGGAAGGATCCCCATTTAGCCCTTGGAAGACAAAAGCTTTATCTTTTATGTTAGCTACTACGGAAAATTTTTCTCTCAACCTTTCAAATATCGAAACTCTAGTATTCTCGCTTTCAATTCTACAAACATTGAATGTTTCGACTCTTCTAATTTCTCCTCTACAACTTAATAGATTTAAATCATGATTGGGTTTGATGAAACCTTCTTAACTTTGATCTTTCTCGGAGGATTTGAATTATATCCTAAGC
>NW_019256824.1:0-1123 GCF_002742605.1 Olea europaea var. sylvestris
AAAGTTCCTACTTATTATAAAAAAATACTCCTTCAGATTTACTTTTCGAACAAAAAACCAAAATTCCTACAACATTCTTTGGTACGGGTATAACTATCTGGAATATAGATGGTTTAACCGAATATCAAATATTTGAAATTCTTGAAAGAATGGGTGCTTGTTATAATGCCTATATTCAAGAAGAAATTTCTCCAGTTGAGGCAACAGGCAATATTATTCAAGGTCTTGTTGGTCAATTAAATAATTGGTGGTTCAATTATATTTCTGAACAAGAGAAAAATCAAATTGCTCAAACTCTCAAACCTGATGGTTCAAGTGATAATTTCAATACATTAATTTATAGTATTGTCAAACTTTTTTTTGGATCTCCAACAGATGTTTTAAAAAAAGTTTCAAGTATTTTATTAACTTTAAATTGTTCAAGTTTACAAGATTTTCGCTGGTATAAAGACATGTTTTTAACACGTGTATTTTTGCGAAAAGATTGTAATCAAACTTATTGGAAAGAAAAATTTTTATCTGGACTTTCAAAACTATTTTTTGAAAGAGTCAAAAATTCTATCAAAGAGAATATTCAAACAGTATTCTATATGATGATCTTTCTTATGGAGAATTGATATGTTTTATTAATAGAGAATGATTAGCACTCTGTAATGAATTCAAACTTAAATCCAAATTGCAAATAGAAAGATTGGATAGTCGCAAAAAACTTGGATCATTTTGTGAACAATATGGATTTGAGAAAATTATTCCTCCATAAAAAACAAAATCAAAAAATTTTTCAAAAAGAAAAGTTTATTCAAAAGAAAAGAATTTTCAAAAACCTTCTTATTCAACAAATTATTTTTAAAAAGGAAATTTCAAAAGAAAAGATTTTCAAGAAAAAGCAATGTTACTTGTTGGAAATGTGAAAAATCTAGGCATTATTCTAATAAATGTCCTATCAAAGGCAAAATTAATAATTTTCAAATTGATGAAGATATTAAGCTTCAACTTCTCAATCTTATTGATTCAAATTCTAGTTCTGATAATGAGTCTACCTCAGAGTTAGAACATGTTTATCAACATCAAAAAGATTCAGATGCTAAATCTAGTTCAAATTTTCAATCCTTTTCAAGTCAAA
>NW_019256825.1:0-3251 GCF_002742605.1 Olea europaea var. sylvestris
ACTCTTCTTTTTGTACTTCTGTTAAATTTGCAGGAAATTTGCCATCTATGGCTTTTGAAACTTTTTGTTGGACCAAAATACCCATCATCTTTTGTTGCCAAATTGAAGTGTATGCAAGTTCTTCGTACTCTTCTTTTTGTACTTCTGTTAAATTTGCAGGAAATTTGCCATCTATGGCTTTTGAAACTTTTTGTTGGACCAAAATACCCTTCATCTTTTGTTGCCAAATTGAAAAATCCCCTTTCCGATTAAAAATTCCAACTTCAAAGCGTGAAGACATTTTTAAAAAACTAGAACAACCAAAAGCACATATAGGTCACACAAAGTTATCCTACGGCCGCAATATACACCATTCTAGATTCCTAGGGTTTCGTAAGATTCACGATCTTAAATCAAGGGAATGTTCGAACAGGTCAAGTCCAGGTGTTCTAACAGGAAAATCAATACAACACGAAGGTATGTTAACAAAAGTTCGAATTTCCACGCAACAAGTCTTACACAGTGACTATATGACAGGTAAAGCACAAAATCAACTACCAACTTGCAATCAAAACTCAACACTTCAAAAAATAGAGCAAATAATTCCTAAATTTTCTAGCACGAGCAATGGTTGCCAAGCAATGACAACCCCCAATCCTAACGATCACCCCACACGATGATCTGCTAATGCTGAAATTTAAACTAAGTTAAGCCAATATACCAGAGCGAACCTATTTGAGTCCATAAATTATGAGAGTTGTGAATTTATCACTTTAGGACCACCACTATTCGTCCTAAAGTCTCTGGAAACTGCAGCAACCCAAAAATCACGATCGAATCCCGAACGCCCGAAGAACAATGCTGTCCAGATTCTTTTGCGTACCCTGAAACAGAAAACTTTCAACATGAAAAATGTCAGAAATAATATAAGGAACAAACTGCTTGAAGGGACCGTCGCCAGAAAATCCTTCACGCGCCCGCACGCGCCGTTTCTTCCCTCTGCACGTGGTCCTCACATGCCACCACACGCGCCGCCTTCGACTGACACGCGCACGCTGCAGGGTTCGTCTCCTCCTGCACGTCACGCCAGTGGTCTCCGTTTCTCCAAACTCCTTCTGGATTGATCAGAAAATGCGAAAAATGGAGACTGATTTTAACAATTTTTGGACAGCTTCTTCGATCTGATTTCTACTGCGTTTCTACCGATTTTCTGGACGATTTCTGGTAGATTTCACGAGCCAAAACCTTCACCTTGAAGCTTTAATACCAATTGTTGCGGAAGCTCTCTCAAAAGGATCTTCAAACGGTAGTTTTCCAGGCTTAGTCCAACGTACCTTTCTCTACCAACAACCAATCTAATCGGCTCCAAACCACAACCAATTGATTCACCTTGGTTGCTATTCAATCTTACCCACGTAGGACAAGAAAGGATGATGATTTATCGCCACAAAAGCTAAGAGAAGATAGCACAAAGGTATACTATGAAAGAACCACCAATTGCACACGTTATACAAGCGTTCTGGACACTTCTGGACACCTTTTTTCTCACACAAAGGGGGGCAACCGGGATTCTCTATTTCTTCTCTCAAAATCACACAATCATCATCTGAAAGTGGCTAGGGTTATAGCCAAATATATATTCTAGGGTTAGGCTTTAAGTTGGGCCAATAAAAGGGTAAACGGGCCAAGATTCAAGCCATCCATAAGGAATATAATTGGGCCGGGTGTAGCTCATGGACTTGGTTGTTGGACTTATTTCATTCATCGGCCTATGCCTATGAAATAATATTAACCCACGTTAACATCATAGCCCGGGATTTATTGGGTATCAAAAACCCAACAATTCTACTTCTTTATTCTAATTGTGTCCCCTTCCCTAGCCATAGGAAATAAATGACAGTATGAAATATCAATATAGATGGAAACGCTACTAAAAAATAGCTTTTCACCTATGAAAAATTACCAACGGATAATGGATTATCCGTTGGTAAAAGTTATTCACTTTCAGCTACGATAATCAGTAACGAATTTTTCGTTGGTAACGATGGTATTTCTTTACCAACAGATATTATGTACCTCATGTGACCGTTTAACATTTGAATCTTTCACCTACGAAATATCCGTAGGTGACGTACTGAATATTACAAACGAATGCAATCCATTGGTAATTAGAAACGGATTATCCGTTGGTAATGGTAATTCACTTTCAACTACAATAATCAGCAACGGATTTTTCATTGGTAACGATTGTATCTCTTTACTAAAGGATATTCCGTGCCTCATGTAATCGTTTAACATTTGGATCTTTCACCTACGGATATTCCGTTGGTAATTAGAAATGGATTATCCGTTGGTAAAAGTAATTCGCTTATCCCACATTGAAAGTTCACAACAAAGTCTTTGGAGTTGCCCTCGATAAATTAATTTGTGGTCCAATGAGTGGTTAAGCAATATTTTGGCCATTTGATTCGGATGGCTAAAAGTTAAAAAAAAAATAGAATTATTAAATAAATGATAATAACAATAAAAAAATAATTTTTTTTTACCATGCCTCACACACCTATACGGTTATTTATAACATTGATTTTTACTAACTGTAATGGTAGACATTTACCAATGAAAAATCGGTTGGTATTGGTTAAGATTTTTACCAACGAAAATTTCGTTGGTAAAATGTTTACTCTTTACCTCCGACAAGATTCGTTGTAACTATCAGCGACCCTCAAATTAGCAACGGATTTATGGTTACAAATATTTCGTTGGTAAAGAGTAATAGTAACAAATATCGAGATTTTAGGAACGAAAAATTCGTACCTAAAGCGTGATTTTTAGTAGTGAAACTAAGTGAAAAAATGGTCTGAATGCATAACCTTCTGCCCATCTACAAGTTTTTCGAAAAACTCAATAGGTTGCTTTACATATTGGGAAAGAATTTTAAAGTTATTTGTCTCAAATGAATGAATCTCGGAATCAGTCAAATCTATTAAAGTAACTTATATATCTTCTTCCAATGTAGGGGTGTCAATTTGATTCATTGGCTCGAGTGATCCATGGCTCGATCTGGGAAAAGATCAAGCTGACCCCGGCTTGAGGCTCAATTCGTCCTATGAAGAACTGAGCTTTGAAAAAATAAAAAATTAAAAGCTTAATGGGCAGCTTGTATAGCTGCCTGATAGCTACCTTTGCAGGCAACAAAGAGCATGTAGCTACCTGATAGCAGGCTGTTTGTGCTTGTGGCAGGCCTAGCTGCTTGTAGGTAAAAAAAAAAAAAA
>NW_019256825.1:11129-18454 GCF_002742605.1 Olea europaea var. sylvestris
ACACACACACACACACACACACACACACACACACACACATATATATATATATATATATGTGTGTGTGTGTGTGTGTGTGTGTGTGTGTGTGTGTGTGTGTGTGTGTGTGTGTGTGTGTGTGTGTGTGTGTGTGTGTGTGTGTGTGTGTGTGTGTGTGTGTGTGTGTGTGTGTGTGTGTGTGTGTGTGTGTGTGTGTGTGTGTGTGTGTGTGTGTGTGTGTGTGTGTGTGTGTGTGTGTGTGTGTGTGTGTGTGTGTGTGTGTGTGTGTGTGTGTGTGTGTGTGTGTGTGTGTGTGTGTGTGTGTGTGTGTGTGCGCGCGCCCGCGCGTGCGCGCGTGCGTGCGTGTATATATATACACACATATGTGTATATACACATATTATACATATGTGTATATATATACACTATATACACATATTACATATGTGTGTGTATATATACACACATACGTGTCTACACACATACATATATGTGTGTGTGTGTATATACACGTGTACACATATACATATGTCTATACAGACGTGTATACACATATGTATATACATAAATTCATTAATACATTTTCATATGTTCGCATACGTCATGGAAATATAGTCGGGTCACATATAAAAATAGGTTCAATTCTACTCAAGAGAGATTGTTAAACGATTTAAGAATATTAATCTTCATAATTGAATCGTGCTGTCAATTTTATAAACGTCGAGTTAGAGGGGATTGACATTAGGGGTTTCGGGATCTCAGTACGCGTTTCTTTATCATATTTTTATAAAACCCCCATTTAATTTATGTTTTGCATTTATTTTAGTTTAATTAGGTTTTGCATTCATACGTAGATCATTTAATTATTGAAAAAATCAAAAATTTCTATTATTTCGGTTAAGGCGAAAATAATTTGAATTTAAACTAATAAAATCTTTGTGGGATGATACTTGGACTCAAAATTCACTTTATTACTTATTAACGAACTATACACTTGTAGTTATTTTAAAAATATACAAGTTCTTTGGTGAACACGGTACTTTTTATTAAAAAATATACAAGTTCTTTGGTGAAGGTGGAGATTTGAGGGTTAGCAAAGCTGTCCATGTCATATTGAAGGGATAGAAAAAAGTTCCAGTCATACGTCTTGCAAGGTTGTGCTAAATTCATGAAGAACAATTAACAGAGTTTAGTACATTGATAGATATTCAGTTTGGTACAGTACCATTGGAATTTTGTTTGGTATCGATGTTGAGGAATACTGCTCGGTCGAGTTTGAAGGATATGGGTAATATCGCTTTGCCACAACCTCCGATGCCATCGTATTCAATTATTAGGGATAGACCCAGTGCAGATAGGTATAGGGATGCTGATTTTATTATGCAAAATTTAAGTATATTTGAAGGTGTTGAGTCTATTAAGGGGCCTTTTATAAAATCATTTGGTTTTGATTTTGTTTCAAGTTGTGTTTTGGTCCTATTTGGTAAATTTTAAATCATTTGCGATTTTTTGTTGAACCCAAGTAATTCTGCAGAGTGTTTGGAGTTATTTATCCTAGTTGAATATCGTGAAATGTGTGGAGGATTTTTTGTTCATTAGAGAAGTTAGTTTGGTTTTTATTGAAGAGTTCAGTTCATTACTTGCAGTCCA
Source organism: Olea europaea var. sylvestris (assembly GCF_002742605.1). NCBI lineage: Eukaryota > Viridiplantae > Streptophyta > Magnoliopsida > Lamiales > Oleaceae > Olea > Olea europaea. The sequence goes on from NW_019256825.1 coordinate 12,759, forward strand.
ATTTTTTCTTTAGGTAGAGAAATTTTGGAGTTTCATTTGTGTTGAGATAAAGATTGTTGGATTTTTTACCCAAATTCAGTCCTGTTTTTTTTTTGAAAAAATATTGTTTCCTTTATTCAACACATTTTTATTGGAAAAAATATATTATTTTCTTTATTCCACGCATTTTTTATATTGTTTCTATCTTTAAAAATATTGTTAGCATTTTGATATGTTCTCTATATATAGTTTGCTCTTCTTTACAAACTGATTTATTACAGAAATTGGAATATTTGAGAGAAACATAATTGTTGCAATTTTTTCTCTATTATAGTTTAATAAAATATTCAATTCCTTTGTTAAATTAAATTCTTGTCTTTGTGTTCATCTTGTTGTGATTAATACTTCATATCGTGCCATATAACCCCGTTTTGCCCCCAAAAGTTATTGATGTCTAACTTTCATCCCAAATCCAAACTTTCTTAGTTATTTTATTCCCCATTTTCAAATCTAAATTGTGGAGACATACGATGACAAAAATGTGATGATGGAATTAATAAAGGTTGTTGGGCATGATGGTGGTAGCTTATAGCGGTTGTGGGTAGTGATGATGATGGGAGGAAGAAGGTTGTTGGAAGCGGTGGCTATTTCGATAAGATTTGTAGGATAATTTGATTTTGGTCTAGATTTTATAAGGTACAACCTTTTACATCATCATAATGAACACAATTGTACATACTGTCATTACATTTAATTTGTGAAAAATAAAAATGTTCGAGCTAACTAGTGGCTGTGGAAGGGGAAGAGTTTAGGATGAGAGTACATTAATGATGACAATTTGGTGCTCCAGCTCGGGTCGCTCATGACTCAGCCCAGAAAAAGTCCAAATCAGCCTGGTTCGAGGCTTGGGCCGATGTCCCAAAAATTCGTCAGTGTGGTTCGTCGGGCCAGTTCAAAAAAAAGGAGACAATTGTGTATCAGCCTTTAAATAGGCAGTACAGCTACCTATATTAATGGTAGCAGTGCGATGCCTTTAGCAAAGGCAGGGGAAAAAAAGAGCTGGCTTGGCTTGGCTTGGTACTCGAGCCGAAGGCTTGGATTGAGCCTCAATTTTTTGGTTAAACTTTTGCATGGCTCGGCTCGACTCGAACCAAAAAAGCCCGACTTAATTTTACTCGAGTCAAGCTTGAGTTTTGAGTTTCGGCTCGCGAGTTGGCTCAACTTTGCTCATTGACATCCCCAAGTACATACATGCATGTTATCCTACAAGTAAGACAACAACATATATGTAACCATACAAATAAAAAATTAACTCACACAAGTGATATAAGGTCACAAAATATGATACTCTGATAAAATATTGTTTTTTAGTAAAATAAAAGATGGTAGAATAGCAAGTGCTCTTTCTTGTATAACATTAAGGGCCTGTTTGATATAAGCCAATTCTATGGAATTCTATCCAAATGTGTTGTTTGATAAGCAAAATTTTCCATGAAAATCGTTTTCCACCCTACCTCCCACGTGACCTAACTTCTTGGTTTTTAAGGAAATTGTTTTCCTTTGGTTTTGGTGATCGAGAAAATGTTTTCCAACTTATTTCTTTTTTTTTTGGTTAAATTTTTGTTTTTTTTTGTTTTTTTGGTTTTGTTTTGTTTTGGTAATGTAAACAAATTCTATCCTTTTAGTTAACAATTTTCATGAAAAACAAAGCAAAACAAATACTAAAAGGTCCAAAATTTCAGCATTTTTCAGGTGAAAAATTATACACCAATCAAACACATTTTATTAACAATTTTCAATAAAACAAGTTCTAGCCAATTCAATTCCCTGAAATTTACTTTTTTCCACTCAAATTTCATTCTTACAATCAGACAGACCCTAAGTTTGTGATAAACAATAACAGATAGTAACGACACGACATGTAATCCACGTAAAACCAAAATTTTTAAAATAAAAGTAAAATAGTGTAATACAACATGTTATCCCAAACAAATGTTAATTTTTACAAAAATGTAACGTGGTAATACAACATATTACTTGTGCAATTACAAATATTTTTATAAAAAGTGACATGGTAATACAATATGTTACACATGTAAAATGTAAAATTTTGCTTTCAAATGAAAACTAGAAATGTTAGTTTTAAATGAAAATGGTGTATTTTTTAAAAACTATAAAACAACACCAATTGATTTTCTTTTTTTTTTTCTTTTTTTCATAAAAGAGGTATTTTTTGAAAAATAAAAAATAAGGTATCTTTTTAACCTTTTATGAAATGTAGATGGATGTAGAAGTAGGGTTGTAAGCAAAAATCACCAAACCAGAAAATCGAACCGAAACCGCATTTTAGAAATTGTCGGTTTGGTGCCTCATGGACTTGGTCCACGAAATTGTTTTGAACCAAACCAAATCGGTCAAAATGATTTGGTTTAGGTTTGAGAATTTTAATTACGGTTTAAAACCAAACCAAACCGATGAAAAAATATATAAAAATAAAAAAATGATAAATGAAATTTTTTGAAAATTCATCTAAATATGTAAAAATTCAATAGTTTTGCCATTTGTAGGTACTTTTGTCAATTTCTAATTTTCTAATATAGATATATTATTATTATTATTATTATTATTATTATTATTATTATTATTATTATTATTATTATTATTAAATAATCCTAATTTATATATAATAATTTCAAGACTAACATAATCTATCAAAAGTCCATTTCCTTTTCAGAATTTAGATGAACTCTAGCCCACACTCAACATAGTTTTGAGCCACTGGCACCATACACTTCTTTTTCAGATTTTTCACGCCTCTTCAAAGTTGAATTGAAATCTATTATACCAAATCAGAGACAAAAAGATCTTAAACCTTCGGTGATAATATTTGCTATGAATAAAAGTTTCAGATCAATAATTTTTTTTGGAGCAAACTAAGGTAAGAATATGAAATTAGATGCATTTCGTAACATCATACAAACGTAAACTTGTGTAATTGTTATATTTAGATATTATAAGCAATTGTTTTATTATTGTGTTTGGTTATTCTCTTTGTATAATCAGTATCATTTTTTTAGATATGATGATCACGAGGTCTTGTTGGACATCATTATGTTTCTTGGGCCTTATATCTAGTTTAGTAAACTTGTATTGTAACGTTATTGTATCGTCATTAGCCTAAAAATGTGAAAAAAAACTATGTTTCAGTTTATTGTGATTTCACTTTGATTTAGTTGGTATTTAAATTTATATTAGATATATTAGCCCCTATTTGAACCATATTTTCTATATCATCATAATAAGAAAATTGATCGTTGGAGAGGAAGCTAGATCCCACACGTGAAACAGCAGGTCAACAAAGACGGCTGGACTTGTGGGATAACAATCCAAATTTTCATTTTTTTGTCCTAAAATTTGGTTCAAACAGGAGCTTAGTTTGTTTTAGATTTATTGCTAGTAAGATATAAATATATATTGAATTCAATAAATTAATGACATAAAAGTAGATGGGCAAAAAAATATGTGGCGAAATCGATGGTTTAAAATCGGACCAAATCTTTAGGTTTATGTTTGAGTTTTTTTTCAAACTGTTCAAAATGGTTTAGTTTAAGTTTTTCTCAAATCGGTTTAAACGGTTTGGTTTGAAAATCTATCAAAAATCGGTAAAACCGAACTGCTTACACCCCTATATAGAAGTATTGTTCATTTTTGCACCTTTATCTCTACCCCCCTCCCCCCTGCTTTTCATCTAAAATTTTTGCCCCTAATTGGTCTCAATTTTTAAAACTCAACATTTCTTAAACTCATTTCAACTATATTTTTATAATACTTACATCTTTTATCAACTTTTCCATCATACATTTCATCATTTTTTTTATCGAAACCTACTAAAAATCAAATTTTTTTGTCAAATCAAATTTTTTATCGAGTTTTGATTACTGAACTTAGGTCCATATCTTCAATTATTCACTGAAATTTAATATGTCGAGTTTTGACCATTAAACTTTGAAAAATATTATACGTTACTCACTAACATAAATGTCGAATTTTGGAAAATATCGAGTTTATAGTGAGAATGTGTAACATTTTTCAAAGTTCCGTGGCCAAAACTCGACATTTTAAATTTGAATGAGCAATCAAAAATATGGACCTAAGTTTAATGATTAAAACTTGATATTTTAAATTTTAGTTATCAATAAAAGATATTGACCTGACCATTGGAACAATTAACTTTCTGCTTTGGGAAAATTTCATATACAAGAGATTAAGTATAGGGCATTTCAAAAATAAGAAAATAAGTATCATATTTCAACAATCAGAAATTAGTATAAAATAAATACAAATATTAGTATAATTTCAAATGGAAAACAATCCCGAAGAAATAGGCTGAAATACCGTACAAGCAGGATTCTCCAAAAAAAGAATAAATCGTCTCTCAAACTGATTCCAATAGCTAGAAGAGCTGAAAATACATCCAAATTACCGCCGATTCTCGCGGAAGTGACAGTAAAATCGAAATATGGTCACAAATTGCAGTCACGGGTCGTATTACGTCGGATTAAAACACGGTATCTCGAACAATCACTGATTACATTATTCAGGTGTGTAATTACATTGATCAGGTGTAATTGCAATTTATTCATTATAATTTGTCGTTTATTCACGCTAGACAAGTTTCGATTGATGAAAAATGTGATTTTTGACGGAACTGTGATCATGAATATCGAACATTGTTGTTCAAAGTTGTTGTGACCGTTATGGAAAACATGTGACCGGTTATTCATAAGATGTAACCTCACGCAGTCAGTACGCATGGGTATTTATGTCTCGAAATGTGTGACGTGTGACATACTGCATCTGTGTTTTATGATACTAATGCTCTTGTTTGAATCTAATCATATGCGACAGATCTATACTTAGTTATCGTGACTGATTATTGCATGTAATTGTGATTTAATATGTACATGTGACCTGCATGTAGTCAATGTGTGACCATGACATTCAAGATACGACATGCATTTGCTTTGACCTGTGATCATTTAACAGAATTGTGACCGACATGCAATTAACTGTGACCAATATACAAAGACTTGTGGCCACTCTTCAACGGCATGTGAAATTGAGCTTGTCATTTTATGCAATCCAAAACATGTTTGAGTACGTCGTTGTTCGGTCCGATAAGAATGACTATCTCGTAAAATGTTTACGTGATGAATGTAATTGGACATGTAGAGCATCGAAGTTAGCCAGAATAGATATGTTTAAAATCAGACACATTGCAGAAGGTCACATATGTGCTTCAAACATCGTACTCAGTATGCATAGACAAGTAACAAAGACAGTTGTGTCAACCTGCATTAAGTATAAGTACACATCATCGCGCACCATATACACCGCGAATAATATATTCAACGACATGCTGCATACATATGGAGTATCTTTAAATTATGTCAAAGCTTAGCGATCTCGAAAGAAAACTCTAAAAGTGCTAAGGGGTGATCCAACTGATTCATTAAATAAGATACCAGCCTTTTTTTTTCGTGCTAAAATAAACAAATCATGGATCAGTCACAAGTTTAGAAATTGATGGTCACAATAGGTTTAAATATTGCTTCATGGCACTAGGTGCATCTATACGGGGATGAAAACATTGTAGGCCAGTTGTTGTGGTTGATGACACATATCTAAATGGACACTATGGTGGCACCTTATTCACG
>NW_019256825.1:21689-23915 GCF_002742605.1 Olea europaea var. sylvestris
TACTTGTTATGCGGTTTGTATCCTCTTTGAAACCAATTTTGAAAGTTAGCAACATCTGCATCTTGTACATTCTGATTGTAGTGTTCGAAGACCACTACGTTTTTTGACGATTACATTTGTTTCATTTCGTCAACAACATAAGGGGACTGAAGTGCTTTAGCTGGCTTTGGAGCCCTCTTCACCGGCAATCCAGAACTTGGTGCGGCCTCAGGTGAGTGCTACGTAATAAAATGTGTTCTTTAATACGTGACATGCATTAATCAACAAATACATAGATTTTTTGATACCTCTTGCTCAATACATTCCGTGTCCTTCAAAACATTGGATATGACCGATTCCACTTGCACTTCAACTTCCTTAGATGTTTTTGCAACAAACTGGTTTGGTTGTGTAAATCCAAGACCGAGATCAAAAGATGGAGGTTCAATAGAACATGGAAATTCAACTGCACACGCAGAGTCAACTTTCGCTTTGCCTTTCGAATAAACTCTTTTTTCGACTTTTGTAGCCTGAAAATCCGAACAAAAATGCATTTGATGAGAAGTGTATATCAAACGGTTTGTGATAACAGACAAATAAGAGGCAGTCACAGTTGGGGTACTGACTTCACATGTTGGTCCAAATCCTACAACAGTTTCTGGTCCTGAGTTCTCTCTGAATTTTTGCTTAATTTCTTCCATTGAACTAGACATCAATGTAGTCACAGAATCAGACATACACTGCATGTGTGCTTTGATGTCCAACATGTCAGTACGGATTTCACCTTGCATGCGAACAAGCAACTTCAGTTTCTTTTGCTTATCAGACTTCAAAGATGACACCTATGACTGCATTGCCTGGAGCTGTTTGCTTAACAACTGATTCTCAGACTGGAGATCAGATATCTGTCCTTTGAAATAATTCCTCAATTCGTCGACCACCTGCATTACATGAATACCTATAATCAGGTAACTTATGATGATGAAATATAATATTGATCTGTGATCAGCAGTGAAACGTGTATTGGTATGTGACCTAATAACTAAAACCTGTGACCTGAATTTTTATGTGACCAAATGGACTTGTGACATAATAAATGAAATTGGAAGAGCTTACATCTTTTGACTGAATCAGTGGTGTCATCTAACTCATGCTCTCCACTTGAAAAATCTTCATGGATTGATGTCTCCTTCCAATTGGGTAGTGCATCAACAAAGTCATCATCATCAATGGGGAGATCAGAGTGTCCCAATCGTCCATTAGTTATCAAAAGCATGGGAGTAAATTGTTTCATTCCTGAATTCCTTGGTTTTATACTAGTCCCAGCACGATGATTTGATCGGTGTATGCTACCACCCTTTCTCTTCTCTCCATGTGACCGATCGGGTAGGATAGGTTTCTCGTACTGCACCTGAATCATGTATGGCGTTGCCATTTCAGCTGGTGGGGGTCCAGGTCACATATTTCCAATTGCCATTTATATCACAACAAAAAGTGCAATGTTAACAACCAAAAATTATGTATGAACAAACAGATATAATTTTGCACATCACACATATTCAATATGTTTCCATTGATTGTGATATAACAAGGGCAAATGGCGCCATGAAAATATCTGTGACCTATACTGAAAACGTGTGACATAATGAATAAAATCTGTAACTTCGTAAATACAATTTGTGACTTGACGAAATATATTTGTGAGCTACGAAATATGATCTGGAACATGAAAAAAATGTGCAAGTTTAATATCCTGAAACCAGTACTGCTGCATCAATGGTCACTTACGTCCGGATTAGAAAAGCATTCAGGTCCCCCGAGCTTCGCAGCCGAAAGGTTATCATCAGCCACCCATTTCATTATCCTGGGGTACATTCTGGAAATCCTTCTCACTGTGTGTCCATCGAGACTGAGAATTGTCTCGTAAATCCACACTTGAAAGGCTACAAGCAAGCCTCTGAGTTTGTAATGTGTTGATCTCTTACTCAACCCTTCCCTCAATGAATTTACTAGTGTGTCAAACAGCGACTTACCCCATGGAAACACATTCATCATACTAAAATCTTCAACTAGTACAAATAAGAAGTGATCCACAGCCTTTTTGTAGTCTCTCGGATGTAGATAAGACGTTATGAAACACAATGCACCTAGCATGGACACATCCTCATCCGGAATGTCAGAAGAACTAAGAAATGCGTCCTTGATATTTTCATGAGTAACAATTTTCAACGTTGAAAAATACAAATT
>NW_019256825.1:23946-27667 GCF_002742605.1 Olea europaea var. sylvestris
ATCGATTAAAATGAATATAGGTATGCTCGAAATAAGTGAACAATTGAAAAATATCAAAAACACCTTCTTCGTTGACTGTTTTACGACCGAACTTCCGAATTTGTGTCTTTTAGAGGATGATTCATTCTGCACTTCATCCAACTTCCTTTTACTTCTTCTTCCTAACTCATGGATTCCAATTTTCTCCTCACGTTTCCCACTTCCTGAACGAGTCATCCTTGAAGTTTTAGAAGACTTCGGTTAAACTGTGACCACTTTTTTTGGAAAGGAACGTAAAAAATATGTGACCAACAGTAGAAGAAGGTCGTCGGGGAATCGTCGGAGAACGATAGGGATGAACGTCTGAATATGGGCTGGATGAACACCGATTTAATCGTAGAATAGAATACGCGAGGGACGTGGGTTTTATGAAAAGGACGGTTTTATGGAGGTTTTAAAGAAAATAGAGTTTCTAAAATTTAACTTACGTGACTTTAGGGAGAGATAGTTATTAAATAATTAAGAAATGAAAAAAAAAAATCTGATTAGTAAAATATTAAATTTTCACTCTTATTTGAAAACTATGAATGGATAAACTATGATTTTATGTAATTACCACTTCTGCTTTTCCAGGTCCGAAGGCCTGTGGGCCATTTTGCCAAGCCCAGCACGATGGGCGAGTTTTGACCAAAGTTTTAACGGCGGGTATTTTATGCCAGAGTCGTGCTGAACGGCTCTTCTGCGCTAAAAATGGAAGCCTCTCTGAGCTTCAGAAGCTCCTCATTTCTTCGTCTAACTCCGACGTCGTTTTCTCCTCACTTCCCAGCTAAACTCAGATTAACGGTTTACTTCTTTCTGTAGTATTTTTTTTGCTATTTTTTTGTTAATTATCTCTCACTAACTGAGTTCTATTTTTGTTGAAAACAGCGATTAAAACGTTCAAACTCAGCATATAATTATCAAAATCATAGTATACTGGTTAGAAAGGCTTGTGGGTCCGAAGAAAATGGGTCAGTTAATGGGTTTCCAGCTTTGCCGAATAAAATTTTCATGGAAGAGGTACTTTCTTGTTACTTAATTTGTTCTTTCATATTTGCTTTTCTTTAATGTTTATAAGTTATTTTGAATTTATAAGTGCAGAGAACTTTTTCGGATTTTGTATTCTTGGATTTTATTCCGAAGAACAAGTTATTCTGAAAGAGTTGTTATTATTATTAAATCAAGTTATTCTGAAAGAGTAGTTGTTGTTGTTGATAATAATAATAATAATAATAATAATAATAATAATAATGCTGAACTTGTGAACCTTTTGGATAAGTTCGGGTTGTAATTCAAAGTTTGCAATTTATGCCAATAATTAACTTTGTTAAATTGCTGTGTTGAATATCAAATCTTTTGTGTGAGGCATACACGGATATATTAAAATGGTTAAAGCTTGAATATTGGGAAGTAATAATCTCTGGTCTCAATTCGATGTATTTAGGCAATTGGAGCTGAATACGGGGAAGGTTTTGAGACATTTAGACCTGATGGTCTCCTTAAAGTTGATGTGGTAAGCCACCTTTGATGTATTCTATATCATCTATTTTTGCTGTTTCTTGAAACTAGCTGTAGATTTATGTTTAATCATCTTGCAAAAAAGTTCTTGTAACTTACTCTTGTTTGGTGCGGTGTATAGGACTTTTTAAATGATAGATTGCAAGAAGGTTTTCTTCAAAGAATTCGGTATGCCATGAAGCCTGATGAAGCTTATGGGCTTATATTCTCATGGGACAATGTTGTGGTAAAATTTTTCATTTCAGTTTTGTGTTTTATGTAAGTGTTTCTTGCCAAATCTTAGTTTTCATTTCAGTCATAACTGGAGATATGAGTTTGTACTTCATGCGGTAGTCTAAAAGGGTACATCGACTAACCAATCATTTCCTTGTTCATGTATTTTGTGGTTTTGTCTAGCTTTTTTGGATATTTTTGATGGATCAACATGCAGAGTTGACTTTGATACAGAAACATAATATATTTGACAAAGGTGACATATATCCATTTACATTTAATTCTAACATGGATGGTTAATTAATTTTTTGTGATCATCTAGTGATTTCACACTGGAGGATTGTGAAAGATGTATAGACATGATCAGTGCATGAAAAGTCTGAGTAGCGGTCTGGAGAGAATGTTGAAGAAGAGACAGCGGGTAAAACTTTTGACAAAAAAGCTATAGGATTTTTTGGCATAGAACTCAGAGGCGATTCTGACTTTGAAACCTTTTTCTTAAAGGTAAAACCTAAAGGAAGTCTCACACATGCTATGTCAAAATAAAAGAATGGTTGGTGAACATAAAAAATTACCTGCTTTACTACCTTCATATGGTAGGGACTTTTAACTCATCAATGAGGGAACTGTCATTGGATTTGTAGATTAGATGAAAACTCGGTCTCCTTCAGATAAAGTATTGAGATAACTGCTGGGGAGTTGAAAAGAAGAAAGTCCCAAGGAAAGTGTTGTGCAGCACATAACCTGTGATATTGGGTTGTCAATGAAGAAGGTGGGAGATTACTCCTTTTACGAGAATCATTCAAAGGCCAGTGAGAATTTTCTAGTGCAGTTTTAGGTACTGGATACTTTTTTGTATAGAGACTGTGATGTAGCACCAATAGAAACACCCAATAGAATATGAGAAACAATCTAGCAGTGACGAAGAAATCAGAGGTAGATGAGGCAGAATAAGAAAACAGTGGGAGGAAAAGTGGAAAAGAATGGAGGAAAGGAGAAAAGTGCGCAACAAGCCACCAATATTTTTATTCAATCATCAACTGAAGGAAATTACTTGGCAAATTAGATTTAAATAGTAAAAACAAAACCCTAACTAGATGAGTTTGGGCCAATATAAACCCAATTACATAAATAAGAGTCCAAAACCTAAATAAAGTCCAACTAGAAAAATAAATAAATGGATGTCCTTATCAACTCTTCCAGGGTGGGAAAAAAACTCGACATTGTCGAGTGGACAGATAAAAAAAAACCGCAATCAAGCTGATACTTCGAATGCTTTAAGTCATAGAATAGAGGATGACCTCTCTATGGAACCAAGTATCGAAACTCCAAAAACAGTATGATCCATATTAGTTGGCACCTCTCTTTTGGAATCCATGTACAATCCAAATCAGGTGAAACGACCCAACAAATAAGGAAGTACTGAATCTTGACATTATTGGTTAATATACATTCATCTAAAATAACATCAATTTTATCTTTATGTGCGGTGACAGATGGTATTGAAGTAGAAATATCAACATAGTCAAGTTAGGGGTCCACAAAGCTAAGTAGAAAATGATCATTAAAGGAATTAAAACGGTGTTTGTAAGTAACGAAGTCCTCAATAGTTAACATAGAGTGGTGAACAAAATGTGATGAGAGATCAATGATATATGCATTTGGACCAACATGCTTTAAAATTTAAAAAAACCTGCACTATTGGCTTGCAATTTGGAGGCGAATCCAGATGGACGCTGCTCCGTTCTAATTCGGATTATAACATAATTCCCAATATTAAATGTAACATGTTGCTTGTGCAAACCAACTCAAAGTTTATATGATGCATTATTTGCTTTAAATTGTTTATTGGCCCTCGTTAAATTACATTCCATTACATTCAATTTTTCTCTCTCCTTTTTTCAACTATACAATCTTTCATAAAATAATATTACACGTAAATCGAAAACTTTTCCTTCTTTTTCAACTACTC
>NW_019256825.1:32460-33174 GCF_002742605.1 Olea europaea var. sylvestris
TATTTTAGCCTCAAAAGAATTTGGAGCGAATCTGATGAATTCTACACTGAAGTTTATGCACTGTTTTAAGTTAGTTGAGTCAAGGGTATTTTGGTTTTCCCAATAATTTCTGGACACAAGTATTATCCGTAGTCTGAGGTTCTTATTTTGATTTTAATTATATTGTTGTTAAGGAACAATCTTAGTTAGCTTTGAACAATCTTCTGCTGTCAAAGACTCCACATCTGTAAGTTTCAAATTTAGAGTCAAGTTCTTGTTGCAGTAAGAAAAATCTTGTCTCTAAATTCAAATGTAATCTTTTTATTCCAATGGAGTTGATCACTTCAAGAATTTGAGATTATATTGTGATGGTTTTCTATCCATTGCGTGGATGAAGAGTGCTGATGAAATCAATAGAATTTTAGGGGGAAGATTTAGGGATTATTTTCCGTAGTTAGAATAATAATTGATTGTGTGAATATTGTAATCTTTAGATATGGTAGGAAATTTTCCCTTTCCTTTTATTTTCCTTTCCTTGTACTATAAAAGAGACCATGTACTGCATATAATATATAAGAAAAAGGATTGTTTTCTTCTTCATGGTATCAGAGCTTTGGCTCGTTTTCTAACCCACCAAAACGATGACGAAGGCCACTGCCAGTAGCAGAGGTTCTACAACCTCTTACTCTTTCAATGGTGAATCAGAAATTGCCTCTGCCATGGGTTTGGGAGAAA
>NW_019256826.1:0-1123 GCF_002742605.1 Olea europaea var. sylvestris
AATAATTACACAAATCCAATTCCAACTCTTTGAGTACAAGCTAGCATGATAAACTACATTAAACTAATTAGTTATTCTAAGCTTAAAAATGAAAAAATTAACACTAACATTTATCATATATAAATAAAATGTAACAGCTACTTTTCATTTTCTCAACCAATAGACATAAGTTCAACAAATGACAAGCCTGAGTCATAACTAATTTCTTCTCAACCAACAGACATAAGTTCAACCAACACTGATAAGTTATTTTACAAACAAAAGAATGCTTTCCAATCACATGAGTGCGAAGCTCGATCTGGGTGAGACTTCAGCAATGCTCATTTGTAATCTGCCTATACCTGAAATTTCATCAAATGTCAGTGATCACGTTCCACTCAATGGTCATCAATGGCCAGTTAAAAGTGTTAGACCCACAGAAGCAAGAATGCTAGGAGGACTTGAATTGTAATATATTTGCCTAATGAATCGTGAAATTAAAATAGAAAAGAAGTTAAGCATACCTTCATTGTGATTATAGCGAATCCACTTCAATGTATCTAATTGGCCATGCTATTGTACTTCCTAATGCATCTTCAAGAAGAAAAAGCTCACGTGTAGGACGATATAAGCTGACATTTTCAATCACTTCATTAACCCAAACTCTCCAACATTCATTACCAAGTGGTACATGATGCACCAAATCACTTGGATTTGTTGATGCGATTTCCCCTTTTGCAACACCATCGGCTTTCCCAAACCAAGATAACAATTTGCATTTCCTATTTTGAAGGTTATTTGAAACATTCAAGCTTCCATCTCTAGGCTGTAAAATTCATATCCAATTGTACAATTTATTATTTTGAATATAGAAATCATATGTAATTTAGAATAACGTTCAATAATTTTATTTTTCACTTACATTATCTTCTTGTTCAACACTCTTACTCTTAATTTGAAACAAAGATTTTAATTCTTTAATTTCATTTCTCAATTCTTGGACTTGAGTTTGCAAGTTATGATTGTGCATCAAAGCACTCAACTTTGAAGGAGTCGCACCAAAACCAAGACCTCTTACCCATCCTCGACGTTCAGGACCAAGTACTCTAGTAACATCATCATCTTTAAGGGAGTGTTGGCTAGG
>NW_019256827.1:0-1123 GCF_002742605.1 Olea europaea var. sylvestris
ATAAATTGTCAAATAGCGTAATGTCACGTGGCAAAGTTTAAACTAAGGTGTACGTCATAGTGTACATGTAGCAAGGTTGTTACCGATTGAACTTTGGTATATGTACACTAATTTTCACTGTCCAACAGGGTACTATCACGTGGTAAAGTGTAAACCAAAGTGTACACCATAGTGTACATGTAGCAAGGTTCTTACCGATTGAATTTTTTCTATTTGTACACTAATTTTTGACACGTTGTTTCACACTTTCATTGTTGTCAACGGTCAATTGTATGGGAAAATTGTTTGAGATTTAAAATACCCAACAGGGATATGTCGCCTACCTTAGTGTAAACCAAAGTGTACACCATAGTGTACATGAAGCAAGGTTTTTGCCAATTGAACTTTGCTATTTGTACACTGATTTTTGACACGTTGTTTGACACTTGCATTGTTGTCAAGTGTTAATTGGATGGAAAAACTATTTAGAATTTAAACTGTCCAACCAGATAATGTCACATGGCAAAGTGTAAATTAAATTATACACCATAGTGCACATGTAGTATGGTCCTTACCGATTGAACTTTGCTATTTGTACACTGATTTTTTTCACATTGTTTAACACCTGCATTGTTGTTAAGTGCTAATTGGATGGGAAAACTATTTGAAATTTAAACTGTCGAACAGTGTAACGTCACGTGACAAAGTGTAAATTAGAATATACACCATACTTGTACACTGATTTTTGACACATTGTTTGACACTTACATTGTTGTCAAGTGTCGATTGGACTGAAAAACTATTTGAAATTTAAATTGTCAAACAAGGTACTATTACGTGGTAAAGTGTAAACTAAAGTGTACACCATAGTGTACATGAAGCAGGATTCTTACCGATTGAACTTTACAATTTGTACACTAATTTTTAACACGTAGTTTGACACTTACATTGTTGTCAAGTGTTAATTGGACTGAAAAACTGTTTGAAATTTAAACTGTCCAACAGGGTTATGTCACGTGGCAAAGAGTGCACAAAAGTGTACACCATAGTGTACATGTAGTAAGGTATTTACTGATTGATCTTTGCTATGTGTACACTGATTTTTGCCATGTTCTTTGACACTTGCATTGTTGTCAAGTGTCAA
>NW_019256828.1:0-1123 GCF_002742605.1 Olea europaea var. sylvestris
TTTTTTTTTTAATTTTTAACATACATCTAATTCCAATTCATTCAGCCCTTGTTCGTACGTGCCAATGATTGAATTAACCTAATGTAGTTAGTGATCTCTCTCGAGCAACACTAATTCTATTCATATGATCGAATTTACCATATCTTTATCTATATTTACACACATATGAATGCATTAACATATAGTAATTCAATATCGGTCACATTGCGTATAATTATCTCTTGATCTCTTATAATACTTATGTTATTTATTGCACGAGCTAGAATCATATATCATCCTTCAATCTCAGTATTATCACTAAATCAATTGCGCAAGTAATCGAAGCATAAATAATATAATAAATAATTAACACGCATTGAAATGACATGAAGTATTGGAATTAAACAAAATATTGAAAATCCTAAGCTACATCATCCAAACATAAAAACACTTGGCCTCTCGTAACTTTGGAATTAGACAAATAAGAGTTAAAAGACATAAACTATTTCAATTACAATCAATAAAATTAAATTAATCCGAGCTATTTTTTATCTTCGCCACACAACTCCCAACAATTGCCCTTCGCTTTTCTTCCTTACGTAGTGTGAATCTCCTGGTATATTGTCGACGGAACGTGATTAACACCACAAATATTCCATCCTGCCGTCCATCCTGTCTCTCTCTCTCTCTCTCTCTCTCTCTCTCTCTCTCTCTCTCTCTCTCTGCGTCTTTTTCTTGCTTGTCTCCTCTAGAAGCCCAATTGTCTGTTGACAATTCCATCATTCTTCTTTTCCAATTTAGAATTCAAATTGGTTTTTGCCTCCTTCCAATTTTAGCAGCAACTTCCTCCACTTTATTGATTAAAAGCCCACAGTTCTTCAAGGTAAATCACTTTGGTCCTTCATATTCTTAAATTGTAGAATTAGATCCCGAAATTGCACGTTTTATCCAATTTATCCATCTAGGTCTGATCTCTAGTTTTCTCCTAACATAATCCAAAAAAATTACAAATAATTAAGTTAATATTCAAAATAATACTAACAAAAGTCACTTTTGGTGACTTAAATATCTGTAAATTTAAACACTTTTCTTAATTACCAAATGCATATAAATCAGGAAGATGTCGAGTTAGACTAAAAGAGTC
>NW_019256829.1:0-1123 GCF_002742605.1 Olea europaea var. sylvestris
GCAAATGATTATAACTTCTTGAAATACAATGAACCGAAGTTCCAAGTTAAAATAATTGTCATTAGTTGCAGAGAAAGCAATGACAACAGTGACGCAGCGATTAAACAAGAACTCTCTCTACTAATAAATCTTTTGATTCTATAGCTTCTCTCTGCTAAGTCTGTTGTTTCTATAGCTTCTTGTTTCGAGGTTTTAGAGTGAAACCTAAAGTCATCTTTATGAGAATTGTTGACATCAGTCATAACTAAATTGCTAATTGTCATACTAATAAAAACCTTTTTGTTTGGTGAATTAAATCGGACAACACAGGATTTATAGATGGGTTTTGCATAAAACATGGCCTAAAAAGTCATGCTCATAATCAATTTTCAAGAAAATTCAAGAAATTTGATCCTGAAGAATCAATCGTGGACAATCTATTATATGATGTAGTAGAAGAAAGCGGCAGAAACTTATCATTCATAAACATGTTACAACAAAAGCTTGCAATGTACTAAGATAGCTGCTGGGGGTCTTAAATATGTTCTTCAGTGAAAATATGTTGCAAATTATCACTTACAAGAGTTCTGCAATTGTTCGACCATTAGAATCCATAATCTGTAAGATAAAGCCAGGTCCATTTACCCACAAACACCCTCATTGCTGGACATCTCATTGGCTACCCAGTGCAAGATCATGCCAAGTGTCTACCTCAACTTGTTGGATCTCCATATCTGAGAACATATTTGTATTTATCATAGGCAAGCCAAAGGAACTAATTCAAGAAAACACAATAGAAATAATATCACTGAAATTATGTAGAAGAAAACTATCTTGAGTCCCTATCAAAAAAAAAATATATCTTGAGTCTATAGCTGAGAGTCAAAACAGCTTATATGAAAATCGAACCAACAAAATGCCATGTGGATCAATGTAATTTGATAATGGGATTGAATGGTGAACTAACTTCCAAACTACGGATCAGAAGAGGCACAGAAAATCCAAATGAAATGAAGTAAAAAGGTTCCACAAAAACTGCCTTTTCTCTCTCCAATTTAATACACTTCAGCGCGGGGTAGAGCAGTTTGGTAGCTCGCAAGGCTCATAACCTTGAGGTCACGGGTTCAAATCCTGTCTCCGCAAT
>NW_019256830.1:0-1123 GCF_002742605.1 Olea europaea var. sylvestris
CTCTTCATTGGCTCGATGCCAATCGAACTAGACTACCAATTCGTCAAAAACGAACAAACTCGAAGTTATCATGAAATGAAAAAGCACTTCTCATTGGCTCGATTCCAATCAAATTAGACTTGCAATTTGCCAAAGACGAACAAACCCGATGTTATCATGGAATCAAAAATCACTTTCTGCTGGCTCGATTTCAATCGAATTAGACTAGTAATTTGCCAAAGACGAACGAACCCGGTGTTATCATGAAATCAAAAGCCACTTTTCATTGGCTCGATTCTAATCGAATAAGACCAGATATTTGCCAAAAATGAACAAACCCGAAGTTATCCTGAAATCAAAACCACTTTTCGTTGGCTCTATTCCAATCGAATTAGACTAGCAATTCGTCGAAAATGATCAAACTCGAAGTTATCATGAAATCAAAAACCACTTTTCATCGGCTCGATTCCAATCGAATTAGACTAGCAATTCGCCGAAAACGATCAAACCCGAAGTTATCATGAAATCGAAAATCACTTTTCATTGGCTCAATTCCGATCGAAGTAGACTAGAAATTTTTTGAAAACGATCAAACCCGAAGTTATCCTGAAATCGAAAGACACTTTTCATTGGCACGATTCCAATTGAATTGGACTAGCAATTTTTCGAAAACGATCAGACCCAAAGTTATCATGGAATCGAAAGCCGCTTTTCATTGGCTCGATTCTAATCGAATTAGACTAGCGATTCACCGAAAATAATCAAACCCGAAGATATCATGAAATCAAAAACAACTTTTCATTGGCACGATTCCAATCGAATTAGACTAGCAACTTTTTGAAAACGATCAAGCCAGAAGTTATCATGAAATCGAAAGTCACTTTTCATTGGCTAGAATCCAATCGAATTAGACTGGCAATTCGTCGAAAATGATCAAACCCGATGTCATCATGAAATCAAAACCCAGTTTTCAATGCCTCGATTCCAATCGAATTAGACTTGCAGTTAGCCAAAAATGAGCAAACCGAAGTCATCATGAAATTAAAAACTACTTTTCATTTACTCGATTCCAATCGAATTAGACTGGCATTTTGCAAAAAAGAACCAACCCGAAGTTATCATGAAATCAAAAACCACTTTTCAT
>NW_019256831.1:0-1123 GCF_002742605.1 Olea europaea var. sylvestris
TGTGTTGATTTTAATTATGAATCTTAATACTTTGAATTACTTGGCCAATAATTCAAAGATTTTGTGAATTTATTACAAGTTGAGAGATGGGTTTTAGGTTTAGAGCGCATAGTAAATCCGGGAATTAGTATAAAAGTGTAGAGATGATAATGCGGTTGATACATGGATTCTTCATATTTAAGGCATTTAATTAAGGTGTATTTCAATCTTGATAATGGCTAAGTTTGCCTGTCAAAAAATTCGAAGGCATGTGTAGCACGACATAATAGATAGACAGGCCACAACAAGTAGAGGATACACAAAAATCCCATATGTATGTTAGTCATGTCCGATTCAACTTATCAAATATGTGGTTGGAGTTAATAGATATACGACAAACTAACACCGAAAATTTGTAACATAATTGAGGAAGGCACGCGCTAGAAATAATAAGAGAAGATTTTGCCAATAACTAAATCCAACTTATTTGTGTTACACCATACACACTTTCCATGCAATATTCAGAGACTCCAAAGGTGTCATATTCAGATTTTGACGATGTCTTCATTATTGACAGCAGATTTAGAAGAATCTTGATTTTTTGTTTCATGTGAACCTCAGAGTTGTTCCAATGTGGCTAAAACCTCCGACATACGTGGCCTGCTTTTGGGATTACTACTTATGCACTGCAAAACAAGATTTGAAACAATAACTGCTCCTTCCAGAGGGTACTGGCCCTTCAATTTGGTGTCCACTACTCGATACACTTCTTTCTCCTCGGACAAATATGGTCTTGCCCAATCCACCAGGAATTGTTCTTTACTGGTAGATCTATCAATAACCCGACGGCCAGATAGTAATTCCAGCAGAACAATCCCAAAGCCATATACATCACACTTTTCCGTCAAATGGCCTGTTTTTCAGCAAGGAGATCAATATTTGCTTCATTATTGATAATTTGATTTTGAAGTGCAATAGGAATTGAGAAGAAGTATTTTTTTTGTCGAGCCAAACCTGTAGCAATGTATTCCGGTGCAGCGTAGCCTTGTGTACCCATAATTATAGTGGTCACATGAGTCCTATCATCAGGTGGCCCATCTCTAGCAAGACCGAAGTCAGACAACTTGGCATTGAAGTCCTGCCC
>NW_019256832.1:0-1123 GCF_002742605.1 Olea europaea var. sylvestris
TCAAATTTGACTAAAATTTTACCTACATTTCTTCATTAGCGTGTTTCTAATCAAATTTGACTAAAATTTCACCTAAGTTTGGTTCATTGGCGCGTTTCCAATCAAAATTGACAAAATTTCTTTTGCGTTTTGTTCATCGGAGGGTTTCCAATCAAATTTGACTAAAATTTCTCTTAGGTTTACTTCATTGGTGCGTTTCCAATCAAATTAGACTCAAATTTAAATTCGATTTTGTTTATTAGTGGGTTTCCATTCAAATTTAATTAAAATTCCGCTCAGGTTTAGTTCATTGCTATGTTTCTAATCAAATCTGACTAAATTTTGAGTTGAGTTTTACCATTGGCGCATATTTAATAGAATTTACTAAAATTTCACAATGGTTTAGTTCTTGGGCGCGTTTTCAGTCAAATTTCACTAAAATTTCGTCTAGATTTTGTTCATTGGCGCGCTTCAAATAAATTAGACTATAATTTCATCTGGGTTTTGTTAAATGGCCTTTATTCAATCAAATTTGAGTAAAAATTTCATCTGAATTTTGTTCATTGGCGCGCTTCCAATCAAATTTGATTGAAATTTTAAATGGGTTTAGTTCATTGGCGCGTTTCCAATCAAATTTGACTAAAATTTCATCTGAATTTTGTTCATTGATTTGCTTCTAATCAAATTTTACTAAAATTTCACATGTGTTTAATTCATTGGAGTGTTTCCAGTCAAATTTGGCAAAATTTTGATCTACATTTTGTTCATTGCCAAGTTTCCAATCAAATTTGACTAAAATTTCTCATGGATTGAGTTCATTGGTGCGTTTCCAATCAAATTTAACTCAAATTTAAATTATTATAGTTCATTAGCGGGATTCTAGTCAAATTTGACTAAAATTCCGCTTAGATTTAGTTCATTGGCACATTTTCAATCAAATTTGGCTAAAATTTCATCTAGATTTTGTCCATTGGGGCGTTTTCAATCAAATTTGACTAAAGTTTCACAATGAACTGGCGCGTTTCCAATCAAATTTGACTACAATTTCACCTGAGTTTGGTTCATTGGTATGTTTCCAATCAAATTTACAAAAACTTCATCTGCATTTTGTTCATCGACGGGTCTCCAATCAAATTTGACTAAA
>NW_019256833.1:0-1123 GCF_002742605.1 Olea europaea var. sylvestris
ATGTACCTTTTTGAAGATCTACAAACTCCTTTGCCATATCTTTATTCCAGCAACTTGGATCTGTCTCCCACAGCTGTCCAATTATCAAGCATCCAACGGTGATTCACACGGAGAACATGATTACAGAATTAGGGTTTTCTTCTTGTGCTAGCAAGAAAATGAATTCTCTACAAAATTATAAACCCTAGTTAGTTATTTATATAAGCCCAAACTGGCTTGGCCTGACCCGATCCAATATTTAATTAATCCATTTAACTAAATCTGGTCCGCGAATTAATTCGGGCCTATAAATATCCAACCCAATAAATTAATTTATCCAATGCTTGTTAATTTAATTAATTGACAAATTGCAATTTTCCAATTCTCTTTTATGTGTGACTCATCAAGTTTCCGATCACGATACCTAATGATGTGAAATATTATTTTGATCTAATCAAAATTGATAAATTAAAACACCCTTTTAATTTATCATCAATCACACTCGCTGTCCCAGATTGACATCTACCAATGTGTCAGGGCAATACATGTGATGAAAAATGTCACGTAGTATGACAAAATCAAAATCGTTCATTTACTGTGAAACTATAATCCCTTCATCAATATGATCTGATCAATTACGAGATATGGAAGTGTGTCAATTTCGATTATCGATCATATCATTCACTCCACTGTTAAGTCAATATAAGTCGAAAACTCCTTTTCGACTTATGAGTATACATTGGCCAAGGATTTCGTTATCAACTTAATTGAATGAAATGCAGATCATAATCTCTTACTATCTAAGAGTGACGAATCATATATTGGTCATTTACAACATTGATATGATTCTTGACATACCTGAACGATGCCGTATTAGTGGCTCTTGGCAGAGCGACATCCAACACCGTCAAAGCATGATCGTCCTCATAGAAGATACTATGACGACCTCAAGTCTAAAGGACCAATCCCACTACTGAACATTAGAGATTATCTACTAACACTCAGATAGTTATCCATGTGGAATCTCTCGCCAATGTTTTGTTCTATAACAAAACATTCATGTGTTTATTTAAGTGTCACCACACTTTAGCTTGTGAGATCAGCTACTTACTTCACAAGTAAGAAATGTCGCACGTGATGGTCT
>NW_019256834.1:0-1123 GCF_002742605.1 Olea europaea var. sylvestris
CCTTATAATTATAATAAGGGTTTTCCACATTTTCTCCTTCATAGATATATTTCTATGATTAAAAGGTTTAGGGAATTTTAACTTTTATATTAAGTTACCTCCCACAATTCCTCAATTAGGAATTCTCATGCAATCTTGTAATATTGTATCTTGAACTTCTCATACAAGTTCACAAGCGTTATGAATAACCCCCACATTTGGGAATATACTTGAACTTAGAGCTCATTAACTCTTTCGTAGTTCAATACACTTACCACTTTGATAACATCCGTGAAAGGTTAAGTAATTTCAAATAGTAGTCGTTAGGTTACAATGTACTTCAAACCACTATTTTGATCACACAATTTGATCAAGATTATCTCATAGACCATTAATACTTTTTCAAGCATAAACCAACTCAATTGGTTCAATAATTGAAGTCAAATTCATCCATGAATAAGACTAAACATATTCACAAGATTTACTACTTCTCCAAACATAAGCGACTTATTGCTTTTGTATCATGTCAAACCATAAAGCATATGTTCACCTTATTAACACTTGGACAAAATCACATTTTGTTGTGTTCATATGCAATCTTACTTAACTGCATAGAATTTATTTAGGCGAATTAATTGAAGCTATCAATTCAAACAAATATGAAAATTTAACCAACTTATTTACCACATTTTATGGCAAGAGGAATGGATATGAAAGCTCATATATTTTCAACATATAGTTGGCATTCCTCCAACATTATTATCCCATGCATATGAACATTCCCAGTTTTCACAATAAATTGAGACCAATCAATTAATTTCATATTTCATAAGCAATAGCATTCATCAATATGGAATAAGCCATATCACACATGTCATCTGACTTTATTTTCTCAATAAATATGGAAAAAGCACCAAAGGAACTAATCCAAAATTAACCAATCAGACCGTTATTTGATTCTCTCTTTCCCATATTTGCCATTCCCTTTAATAAATTTAATGTGATTAAACACATGCAACCATTTATGTAAAGTCAAGTTCTCATGATTTCATTCATTATTTCTAACAACTTTTCATGTCAGAATCATCATTTAATAAAACTGTTTTAAATCAATAATTCATTGATCAACACCCTTTAATGGATT
>NW_019256835.1:0-1123 GCF_002742605.1 Olea europaea var. sylvestris
TCTCGCATTCTAGAGAGAAGGGAGAGTGTTTTGGGCTAGAGAGAGAAAGTGTGGTTTAGGGTTTGGCTTTGGTTTAGGGTTCACGGTTTGGGGTTTGGGGTTTATGGTTTAGGGTTTAGGGATTTCGGCCCTTTTGGAACCATCGGTGATGGTCAGAAACCCTGATCCAATGCTTAGAGTGGAGTTTTGATAACGTTGGGATTCATGCAACCAACATTTTCAAATAAATCTGATTCTATTGCTTCCAAAAACCATTGTAGCTTGACGTGCTGGAAGATTTTAGGTTGTTTGGGGTTGAAATCCACTGGGTAAAGGTGGTATGTCGGGTGGTGGATCAAGATTTTTGAAGGATTGTGATTTGTCTCCCATTTTAGAGAGAAGGGAGAGCGTTTTGGGCTAGAGAGAGAAAGTGCAGTTTAGGATTTGGTTTTCGTTTAGGGTTTAGGGTTTGGGGTCTGGGGTTTGGGGTTTTGGGATTTTGGTCCTTCAGGAATCATTGGCGATGGTCCCAGACCCTGATTCAATGCGTAGAGTGGAGTTTTGAAAACATTAGGATTCGTGCCATCGACATTTTCATATAAATCAGATTCTATTGCTTCCAAAACCACTGTAGCTTGAGGTGCTGGAAGATTTTGGGTTGTTTGGGGTTGAAATCCATCAGGTAAAGGTGGTATGTAGGGTGGTGGATCAAGATTTTTGAAGGATTGTGATTTGTCTCCCATTTTAGAGAGAAGGGGGAGCGTTTTGGGCTAGAGAGAGAAAGTGCGGTTTAGGATTTGGTTTTGGTTTAGGGTTTAGGGTTTGGGGTTTAGGGATTTGGACCCTTCTAGAATCATTGGTGAGGGTCCCATACCCTGATTCAATGCGTAAAGTGGAGTTTTGTCAACATTGGGATTCGTGCCATCAACATTTTCATATAGATCTGATTCTATTGCTTCCGAAACCACTGTAGCTTGAAGTACTGGAAGATTTTGGGTTGTTCGGGGTTGAAATTCACCGGGTAAAGGTGGTATGTTGGGTGCTGGATCAAGATTTTTGATGATTTGTGATTTGTCTCCCATTTTAGAGAGAAGGGAGAGCGTTTTGGGCTAGAGTGAGAAAGTGCGGTTGAGGGTTTGGTTTT